>NC_080726.1:7738204-7828204 GCF_019097595.1 Hemibagrus wyckioides
AAGGGGCGCGGTATGAGATGGTGGGTGTGTAGAAAGGGGCGCGGTATGAGATGGTGGGTGTGTAGAAAGGGGCGCGGTATGAGATGGTGGGTGTGTAGAAAGGGGTGTGGTATGATAAAAAATCATTGTAAAAAAGTAAAGCTATGTCAAAGATGAAAAATAACTTTTCCCACACGGCAATAAAGCTGTGAAATTTTCCATCAAGAAAATACCTCATTTATAACAAAATGGTTGAGATATTCCTTTCTTTCTACCTCTCATCTGCTTAAAAAACACACACATGTATGTATTTATTTACTGTAATATGACTACTGTATTAACTCTCACTCTGCCTAAGACCACTTTGTTTCTGTGTGAATATTAATCCCAGTTATTCTTGTATATTAGCTGGATAACAGTAAAACCCATCATCTCAACATTAATCCAATTAACTGTGATCACCACTCAGCCATGTGGTCTATTCAACTTATATCTGCAACTGGAAAAATGACAAACTCGTTAAATGTCTAGGGATTAAGCATATTTTGTATTCACATAAAGGTGATGGAAAAATAAACAGATGTGCCAACAGCTGTCAGGTGCAGTTGTTGAGCACAGCCATGTGCACTGATGCATGCGGCCTGCATGAACTTTACACGCTGAGAATTGTTTTCTTTTAATATCTCCACTGATAATCTGCCGATGCCTGAGCCATTTCACTCCAGCCGTTTCTTGTTTATTAAAGTCACTCCCTCGGGGTTTACTGGCTATTTACAGGACATGTCCAGATTTGACTTATTGATCCAGGACCAGTCTAAAGTCTAACTGAAAACTCTCTTCAGTCTACATGGACCTGGAGCTTCTTGCAATGTCAAAAACACTGTTGTCTGTTTGTCTCTAGTCTACACAAGTAGTGGAACTTCAGCATATGAAAAATTTGTTCTGGAGGCTTCAGACAAAAATTTGTATTACGAGACGAATTTTCCCATGAGAAATAATGTAAATGCAGATAATATGTTCCAGCCGCCCAAAAATATTACCAATATGAAGCGCAAGTAAACTGTATGGCTGCTTACAAAGAACTGACCCAAGCCAAGCATTCCATGTCAAGGGTCCTCACAGGAAGTCATGCCACCAAGCTTGGGTTAAAAATAGAACAGACCACCCACACCACCAATCTGTCAACAAAAAAACTCCCGAAAAATCCTGTTGCTTTTGAACGGATACTGAAGGCAAATGTCCGTATTGTGGGTATAGATATCTATATCTGGATTTCTGTGAAGCTGCTTTTTGACAACGGCTATGAAAAAGAAATGAAAAAGAAACTACTACATTCTGTGTATAGCGGGTTTGAAGACACTCCATCGGGCAATATAGAAATCTGAGCACAGTGGCTGAGATGATAATAATAATAATAATAATAATAATAATAATAATAATAATATTATTATTATTATTATTACTACTATTATTATTATTATTATTACTACTAATAGTAATAATAATAATAATATATACACATTTAAATACATGTAGTTTTACTTTTACTCCCACTCCCTCACAGACTCAAACTCAGCCAGTCACAAAATCACACACACACCATTAGAGCCACTAACCTCAAATACTGAAAGCAAACGTTGGACTCTGACATGGATCTGAAATCAACACTAAGGCAAATAACCCAGGGAAGAGCCAAATGTGTGGGCTGTGAAAGTTTTGCATCCCCCAACTGTAAATTATTCATACCTGGGAGCCATTACTAACAATAGCACACGAAAACCACAGGGTGGAACCGATACCGAGTCCAGATGAAGGCCAGTTCCTGGATATTTTAATAAGGACAGTTTGTACGTCGTGTTAGGTGAGGACACAGAAAAGGGGTTCTTTACACAGTCAGAAATATAAAGCGAGTAACGTGTGGAGAGATGCTGGGTCTTACAGCAACACCTCAACCTCAAAACATCTTTTACTTACTTTTTTTTTTTTCTTAAATAAAGCTTTATTTCATTTCTGAAAATGACGGTTCATATCCTGCCTTCAAGGCCTGGACCATCAGTGCTGATGTGCAGAGATGAGAAATGTATTGAGCTCACAGTCAGTAGCTTAAGCTTAAAAAGGGGCTTTTGTATTGAAGCTATAAGTGGAATTGAGCCAACAAGCGATCAGCACTGCAGGATTATGGTTACTGGTCTGACATTGTGATTATTTTGTCAAAAAGTTTGACAGGTTCACCTTAAAAGACCACGATAGACTCTATACAACAGTAGTATGAACAGCTTCATAAGTTAATAGAAACAAATTACAACTCAGGAAGACAGACAGACAGAAAGAAAAGTTCAGTCACACAAGCAGTTTAAATCAAGGACAGACAGACAGAAAGAATTTATCAGTCACACAAGCAGTTCAAATCAAGTTCAATCAGACAGACAGACAGACAGACAGACAGAAAGAATTCATCAATCACACAAGCAGTTCAAATCAAGTTCAGGCAGGCAGACAGACAGACAGAAAGAAAGAATTTTCATCAATCACACAAGCAGTTCAAATCAAGTTCAATCAGACAGACAGAAAGAATTTATCAGTCACACAAGCAGTTCAAATCAAGTTCAGGCAGACAGACAGACAGAGACAGAAAGAAAGAATTTTCATCAATCACACAAGCAGTTCAAATCAAGTTCAGAAAGACAGACAGAAAAGTTCAGTCACACAAGCAGTTCAAATCAAAGAGACAGACAGACAGACAACTTGTACTTGGGATATTCATCAATCACACAAGCAGTTCAAATCAAGTTCAGATAGACAAAGAAAGAAGGAAAGAAAAAGACAGAAAGAAAAAAACTTGTACTTCGGATATTCAACAGTCACACAAGTAGTTCAAATCAAGGACAGACGGACAGACAGACAGACAGACAGACAAGCAAGGACAGCTGGTAAAGCGATACTGACTAAAACTGGGAAGAATAGGTACAGTGTAAAAATCATGATCTGAAAAGAAAATAAATCGTTTTTCTTAATAAAATCATAAATTCCATCACCCATGACTCACGCAAAACTAAAACTTTGACCACTAGATATTTCTGACTGATGTAAAAGAGAATATTTTAATGAGTTCTTCTACCTCCAATACCAGCAGAGAGGTTTAATTAAAAACAAGTATAATACGTGCGCTATCAAACATGAAAATTTTAAAAATGCTTCAATTAACTTTTTTTTCTTTTTTCCCCCAGACATTAGTAACGAAGTGTGGAGTTTTTGTGAACATTAATTTAAAAACTTTTATATACCATTTAACACCTTTTTTGAATATAATTTCCAAAATAGCTCCTAAAAAAAAAAATCTCATTACCACAACAATCTGAAAACATCAACACTGTCAGAAAAGCAAATACATTTTCACAGTTTTAAAAATGGATTATTAATCGTCATGCACGTTACTTGAAGTTCTGAAATAATATTTATTTTTTAATTTAACTATTTTTCTATTAATTAAATTAACATCTGTTGCGGTAATGATATATAGGTTTCGGTAATTATTTCGGTAATGATAAATACGTACACTAGTCTGAGATTTACACTGAGACTTGTATACTAGTCTGAGATCATGCAGAAAGAAACCGAGAATATTTGCACAAAATTTGCATGCAATCAAGTTCAAAACAGTTTTATTGTCCAGTGCTTCAAAAATACAAAAGCCAAAAATAAAAATATAAAAATTAAGAAAAACCTTAATAACAGGAATAAACATTTCAACGTGTGCCTAAAAAAACATGGACTATTTTTACCATGGCACTAAAAAAAATAACTGACCACTGTCTTTTTTTCTTTTCATGTCGCTTCTTAGTCGGCTCTTCAGTTTTCTTTATTTTGCCATTTTTGATTCCTGGAAGCAGAAAGAAAGCATTACATTAAATTAGCAGGTCTCATAACATTGGGGAAAAACATTTTATGTATAAATCATCATATAGACTTGATGCTTACTCTCTGTGTGTGTGTGTGTGTTTTCTATACTGGGCCTGAAGTTGTGAGGTGGGGTAGAGCTTAATTTTAGTCTTTGAAATGAATTGAAAAATAAAGTAAACAAGAAGAACAAATAACTTTATTATTTAATTACTACTAAATTATAACAAAATTATTAACAATTTAAAACTACCGTTTTTAATTCAAATTAATGAAAAAATTCATTAGGCTGCTGAGGTGCCTCAGGATGTTTTGCTAACAGAGAAACCATGATGGCTTTACTAATTTTTTCTCAGTGCATATAATTAGACCTCAATAAAGTACATTTTCATAAAAAAAAAATTGTAAATCTAAAAATTTTCTAAATGTAGAAAACTCCCTGTTTCTGTAATGATAATCATGAAAGTCATGTTAACATTCTGATAACAGAATATTTAACTGGAAAGATATAAAGAGATGATCTTACCTGGTCACCATCTTGTAGTAACTGTCCCATGTGCTCCATCACTCAATCAAACTTTATTTACATTCTGTATGTGTGTTTAAACGGTCCTTAAAAAATGTTGCGGAGGATGAGAACATCAGGTATGGACACATCATTTTCCTAGTATTTTTCAATATTATTTTACATGAATATTCAGTAAATTATTTTTTCGGTCATCTAAAATAATCTAGTAGAACATCCATTTATTTTTTCTAATTTTTTTATGTGAATTTGTTTAAATTACAACATAACACATTCAGACAGGCGGATGCGTTGCGGTAATGAGAATTTCTGCAGAAAATGCAGTAAAATAGAAAAATAATTCATTCTCATGTTGAAATTACGCATTGTGCAAGGTAGAGAACAGTATTGTCTTTTATTCTGATGCTTTTTTATATTGCTAAATATAAAACACATTTTATATTTAAAATCATTAGTGCCGTGGTGTTTCAATGGTTTCGTGAGAATCACCCATCTGGAGTGTGTGGCATTGATTATGAATCTGTTTCCAGGATAGTTGTAAACTGTGTGTGTGTGTGTGAGCGAGAGAGAGAGCGAGAGCGAGAGAGAGAGCAAGAGAGAGCGAGAGCGAGAGAGAGCGAGAGAGAGAGAGAGCGAGAGGACGCAAGTGAGAGAGTGTGTGTGTGAGAAAGAGGAAAGAGAGAGAGCAAGAGTGCAAGTGAGAGAGTGTGTGAGAGTGAAAGAGAGAGAGAGAGAGCGCATGAGAGAGTGAGTGAGTGCGAGCAAGAGAGAGAGACAGAGAGAGAGAGTGCAAGTGTGAGAGAGAGTGAGAGAGAGAGAGCGAGTGTGTGAGTGAGAGAGAGAGAGCGCGAGAGAGTGAGAGTGTGAGTGTGAGTGAGAGTGAGAGAGAGAGAGAGAGAGCGAGCGAGAGAGAGCGCGAGCGAGCGAGAGAGCGCGCGCGTTCATCATCCTCATGCTGACCCCAGTGTCGGGTACATCTCTTTGCATGCCACACAGACATTATAAAACATTACCGGAGAGAAGAGAGATGAAGGGAAGGTAAAGAGGAAGAGGAAGCAGAGTCTGGGGTTTAAAGGGGTCACTTCCTGCTTCCCTCTGGCTGACCGGGCATGCTCGTGTGAATGATAGTATTCACTTTGGCTACCAAACACACTGACAAGCTACGGCTTGACCAAAATCCTGCGGCCTAAACATGCAGACGTCAGAGATCACATCACGGTGATACTGACCTCATTCCACTGCAGGACACATGCCAGCTACATTATATTTATAACACCAATGAAAGCTCTAGATTACTGTATTATTTCCAAGGCCAGTATTTTTCCACAGCCAAGGATTACAACTAATTTGGCCAAAATCTCCACTTACAACTATTTGGAGCAATCCTGAACTGGACGCTGCATGGCATCACACTGAACTGAAGTTATTATACTGTATTTTTTCCTAGGGCAGACCCAGTAATTGATGGATATGTCTAGTGTTCTAGCAGTGAGAGAGATGATTGACATTTCTCATATGAGACTATAATAAAATACAGGTAAGGCCATATCCTCCATGGCTTTACCTATATATATATATATATATATATATTTATCCAGCACACTCCCAAAACAAAGGCATGTCAAAAGTAAAGGTTTTCGTCTTTTCTTTTCTTTTTTTTTTAAAGAAACATCAAGCACATTGCTTTACGTCACACTCAACCAGCATCAACAGCATAGCAAGAGAAAGTGTTCATTCCAGAGTGAAGTAATAAGAGCTGCATACTTCACAACCAAGAGTCTGGAAAACACGTACACACAAATCACTGCCAAAACAAGAACACACCCCACACTGAGGGACACCTGATTACGCAACCTCCATATCGCAAACGTTCATAACACAACATTACTCAGATCGATCCCGTTAACAAGTTATAATACAGCAGTGCAATTAGAGCTAGCGATCAAAATAATAATCCTGATTCGCCAGTTATGATATTCAAATCAGACCTCCAGTATGGACAATACCCCTTTGCCGTGGGCCTCGGTGATGTGCTTCTACACACAAACCTCTCTCATCCCTCATTTGCATTACAGACGGCAAAACAAGGCACTACTGCAACAAATAACGATCATATGCAAACAGCCAGTGCCAGTGGGAGTTCATAGAGTGCCGGCAAAAGCTACGCACTAAACATAGACGGGTCAGGGAAGGACAGGACGCATCGCATTTTACACACCAAGCATAGGAGAAATGAAGCTCATTGAATCTCTCAGGACCGCCTGGACACAGAAATATGATCTTTCCAAATCGGATCAGAGACGTGAGCGTAATGCTGGATGAAGGACAACAATCAGACTGGAATTCACACAGCTTTTAAACCAAAACAAATGTATACACCACTGGTGTTGTCTTATAGAGGAACAACAACAACAACGAAGACCAGCAACAGTTATTTACTCGATATCTGATGAATGGATTCAAGTTAAAGGGCAAGGAACCTACTGATACTGAGAGCGCATAAATAAATAAATTGTACAGATAAGCTTGGAACGTGAATGCGAGGTAAATACAAGAAGGTAACTACTAGTAAAAACCACTAATGTTCACAAATGATGACGTTACACTGGTCCATTGGCACGCTTTTACAGAACAACAAGCTTCGTTAGCTTGGGTTAAAACAAGAACGACAGAAACAGCAGTTCGGTCAGTTGTGTCCAAGTGCTAAGATAAATACAAATGATTGTAAAACACCTCCATTTTAAACCACTGTTTCTGTTTTACATCATGTGTATAATAAAGTACCCAAAACTTACAAAAAGCTCCTCACTGGTTGGGTAGGAAGCAGACACGGATGCTCAAATGGAGTAAGGATAGCTCTGCATTCAGAGGAATAAGTCTGCAACCAAGCAAGCACCCCTTGGTCAAGCAGTCAAGCAAGTGCCCCCTGGTCAAGCAAACACCCTCTAGCCAAGCAAGCGCCCCCTAGCCAAGCAAGCGCCCCCTAGCCAAGCAAGCGCCCCCTAGCCAAGCAAGCGCCCCCTAGCCAAGCAAGCGCCCCCTAGTCAAGCAAGCGCCCCCTAGCCAAGCAAGCGCCCCCTAGCCAAGCAAGCGCCCCCTAGCCAAGCAAGCGCCCCCTAGCCAAGCAAGCACCCCCTAGCCAAGCAAGCACCCCCTAGCCAAGCAAGCACCCCCTAGCCAAGCAAGCACCCCCTAGCCAAGCAAGCACCCCCTAGCCAAGAAAGTACCCCCTAGTCTAGCAAGCACCCTCTAGCCAAGCAAGCGCCCCTAGCATGCCTTATATTTCCTACTGACAGCCTTTCAAAAATTTCCATAGGAAATGTCAATTTTTTTATGACCGCAATTTTCAACAATGCAAATATATCAATGACAGCAGAACATCAGCTGGTTTAATCAGCTCACTGATCTACTGCTCACACTCTGTTGCACATCATTTAACATGCCGTAAATTCTGTCCACCCTGAAATACAGGTCACTGTGGTGTACAAGTGAATCCATCAGAAAACTGGCCCTTATTTGCCTATAGACTGATAAAGGTTTTATCTCATGCTTTGTTCTGCAAGTCGTGAGACCTGACAGAGGTTTTATTTTATTAGAGGGAATTATAGTAAGAATTTTGTGAGAGCCTTTAGAATTGGGTCACTCCAAAAACAGAACTACAGAAACAGAACAATTTACATACACGAACAAAGAAAAGCTGAGCAAAAACTGTTCTTCCAAGAATACACCAGTCAAATATTGGCCTAACACACTGGACTGAGATCAAATAAGATTTGACATTTGCAGACCAAATGATATTTTAAAAACTGAACACATTTAGCATTAAAATGCCAGGATACAGGATGACCAGTTAAAGTGCACCAGTACCATGGGGTCAATGTGAAGCGTTTATTAAAACTAGAGCTCAGATATAGGTATCTGGGCACCAATAAAAGATTTCCAGTTAATCATAACTCGTGTGGTGGGAGACCATGCACTTTTGGACACATAAGAAATAAAAGATCACTGTAATGAAAGACGACACAACGTTAGAACTTTGAGTTTTTTTGGAGTTGTTTCATAACGAGTACATCAGAGGGATGTTTGGGGGACAAAGTTAGGGAGGCCAGATTAAGATGGTTTGGACATGTTCAGAGGAGGGAGAGTGAGTATATTGGTAGGAGAATGTTGGACATGGAGCTGCCAGGCAGGAGGAAAAGAGGAAGGCCAAAGAGGAGGTATATGGATGTAATAAAAAAAGGATATGAAGCTAGTGGGTGTAAGTGATGAGGATGCAGAAGATAGGGATAGGTGGAGAGATTCGCTGTGGTGACCCCTAAAGGGAAAAGCCCAAAGAAGAAGAAGAAGATGATGATGTCCCCAGTTTGTTAAAACACGCAATCATAAAAACATGCCTCTGACTTTCTTCTAAACAGCCAGCTTTGTTATGCAGTGATGCATCAGCAAATAATCCAGGTCTGTAATTCATACCTGTTCAGCTTTCGCACCAGAAACACAACCATTAAATAAAATAACATTTAAAAAAGGATTAGAATCAGGTTTAAGCACAATGTTCATACAATATGATGAAGAAAGTTATAAATATGATAAAGAAAAACTTTGAGTGCATTTTCAGAGCTTCCCAGTAAACAAAAAAAAAAAAAGGTAATAAACAAACTCAGGAACAGGATGAGCTCCAGCTGATGTTTTTAAGCATGTTATAACGCTGTTATTAACACAGTAAGACATTTCCTGTACCTGTGTTACTTTCAAAAGCCACAGTGTAACAGAGTGAGGTGTAAGATAAACCTACTGCGAAGTGTTTCGGAGTTAAACAAACAAAACAAGCGAACTGACAGCCATCTATTAAGTTAGTAAACATTTCCATCTGCACCAGAAACCCCTGTAGGAAGGCGAGAGACGAGAGATTTCTTTACAAAGGAACAACAAACACAAACAAACTGGCCACGTTGTAGCTACTCATGCCTCGGGGATTACAACTTTTCTCTGTCAGGTGAAATGACCAGTGACACAAAAACAACTTTTAATCACTTATATCGACATAATAACTACCTGTTTAAGCTGATCGTGTCTGTGGAGTGCCGATAGAGCCGGTGTTTATAACCGCTTTACCCGTTAAAAGCGTCCGAAAGGGACGCAGCGAATACGGCTTTGTTATAGAGTGCTTAGGCGCTGACGTCACTGCCGAGCCGGAAGTGATCCGTCTGTTCCTGTTTTTTTATTTATTTATTAATCAGTTGTTGTTGTTGTTTGTTTGTTTTTGTTGTTTTTTTTACATGCTTTCGGATTCTATAGTTGATCATATAATACAAGGTCTGATATTTTCTAAATTTGTTCCAAGACAATAGTCCGTGTTTTCCGTTTGTAGTTTCGCCACCAGAGAGAAAACTACACTTCCCATGAACACCCGCTCTCCGAGAGCCAGACGGCGTTCATGCACTGATCACGTGTTAGTCGAGATAATTAAAGTCTTTGTATTCAATCGCGATTTAACCAAATGTTTGTGGACACTAGACTGACACAAAACCTTTGCAAAGTTTATAGAAAGTTTTAAGCACACAATTATCCAGATTGTCTATTTTAAATTGTAATATTAAGATTTTCCCAATGGCACTAAGTAGAGACCAAATCCAACATGACAATGCCCCTGGGCATGAAGCAGACTCCATGAAGATATGGCTTGCCAAGAGAGCTATCCATGCATGACATCGGTACCTGATGTCGATAGGTTTATTTGCTTTTTAACCCTTAGTTCTGTGTTGTCTTATGTAACGCTGCATGTTAATGTAGCACCATGGTCCTATGTAGCACTATATGCAGCAGCTATATATTGTCGAAATGCTTCTTGACTTCTTGACCGACTGACCTCAATAATGCTCTCTTAGTGGAATGAACTGGAATACGTTTCAAAACCTAGTGGAAAGCCTTCCTAGAAGATGGAATGGATGGAAAAAAGCACATGTGTCAGATGCTCAGGCGTCACATACTTCTGGCCATACATTATAGCACGGGGCCACAATTAACAAGCCTTATAACTGCTGTAAATTATAAGAATGACCTAATTTGGGTGCTGCTCATAAGAGTGAAAGCCAAAAAGCCAATTTATTTATTAAAATACTAAAAATCTCTGTAACAGAATGTCTTCTTTACTGACATATTATACACTGTATAAGCAATCTATACTATATATATATATATATATATATATATATATATATATATATATATATACACTATTTTGCCAAAAGTATTCGCTCACCCATCCAAATAATCAGAATCAGGTGTTCCAATCACTTCCATGGCCACAGGTGTATAAAATCAAGCACCTAGGCATGCAGACTGTTTTTACAAACATTTTGAAAGAATGGGTCGCTCTCAGGAGCTCAGTGAATTCCAGCGTGGAACTGTGATAGGATGCCACCTGTGCAACAAATCCAGTCGTGAAATTTCCTCGCTCCTAAATATTCCACAGTCAACTGTCAGCTGTATTATAAGAACGTGGAAGTGTTTGGGAATGACAGCAACTCAGCCACGAAGTGGTAGGCCACGTAAACTGACGGAGCGGGGTCAGCGGATGCTGAGGCGCATAGTGCGAAGAGGTCGCCAACTTTCTGCAGAGTCAATCGCTACAGACCTCCAAACTTCATGTGGCCTTCAGATTAGCTCAAGAACAGTGCGCAGAGAGCTTCATGGAATGGGTTTCCATGGCCGAGCAGCCGCATCCAAGCCATACATCACCAAGTGCAATGCAAAGGGTCGGATGCAGTGGTGTAAAGCACGCCGCCACTGGACTCTAGAGCAGTGGAGACGCGTTCTCTGGAGTGACGAATCGCGCTTCTCCATCTGGCAATCTGATGGACGAGTCTGGGTTTGGCAGTTGCCAGGAGAACGGTACTTGTCTGACTGCATTGTGCCAAGTGTAAAGTTTGGTGGAGGGGGATTATGGTGTGGGGTTGTTTTTCAGGAGCTGGGCTTGGCCCAGTTCCAGTGAAAGGAACTCTGAATGCTTCTGCATACCAAGACATTTTGGACAATTCCATGCTCCCAACTTTGTGGGAACAGTTTGGAGCTGGCCCCTTCCTGTTCCAACATGACTGTGCACCAGTGCACAAAGCAAGGTCCATAAAGACATGGATGACAGAGTCTGGTGTGGATGAACTTGACTGGCCTGCACAGAGTCCTGACCTCAACCCGACAGAACACCTTTGGGATGAATTAGAGCGGAGACTGAGAGCCAGGCCTTCTCATCCAACATCAGCGTGTGACCTCACAAATGCGCTTCTGGAAGAATGGTCAAAAATTCCCATAAGCACACTCCTAAACCTTGTGGACAGCCTTCCCAGAAGAGTTGAAGCTGTTATAGCTGCAAAGGGTGGACCCACGTCATATTGAACCCTATGGATTAGGAATGGGATGTCACTTAAGTTCATATGTGAATCAAGGCAGGTGAGCGAATACTTTTGGCAATATAGTGTGTATATATATATATATATATATATATATATATATATATATATATATATATATATATATATATATATATATATATGTATATATATATATATGTATGTATGTATGTATGTATATATAGTGTTCCTATTTTCTTACTTACAATCAAAAGCATATGTTTTTACATGCAACAGTGTCAGATTCTTTAAAGATTATTTAACATTTCAATATTTTTTACTGATAATGGGCCAAATAAGAAAGCAAAATATCTAGTCCCACACTAACTAACACATACACCTACATCCTAAATGTGGCCTGCACATGGACTACTGAAAAACT
This sequence comes from Hemibagrus wyckioides, assembly GCF_019097595.1. NCBI lineage: Eukaryota > Metazoa > Chordata > Actinopteri > Siluriformes > Bagridae > Hemibagrus > Hemibagrus wyckioides. The sequence goes on from NC_080726.1 coordinate 7,750,395, forward strand.
TACATTAATTACAGTCATTGCATTAAAATCTTAATTGTGTTTTTTTGAGACACAAATTACATTCCAAAGTGTATAACAAAAGAACCTCACTTATGAGTTCAGCTTCAACATATAGTTTTATTGGAGTCCAGAGTAATGATATAATTCAGACTGAGATCATTTGACATAATTGACTGTAATGAAGTTCAGGGTTTTACCACATAAACAAAATACAAATAAAATCAGTAACTAAATATAAATCTCACTTAGGTATATAGCAACTTCAGATATGTTAAAGCCCTTACAGTAAAATCTAATTTCTGTGTAGTTTCTCAATTAGCTGCACAGTAAATCAGACATGTTAGAAAATTCTATATGATTTATATAAAAATATATGTGATTTAAGTTAACAAAAGCATTGGGAGCGTCTCAATTAGCTCTCCAGGTCAGGTGTCAGGGCATTGTTTAGGGAGTCGGTTGTTTCAACTGCAAAATCTTTTCATTGCGCTGGTAAAAATCCCACAATGCACCACAAAAACAGGGAGAGCTGAATTTCACTGTGTTGCCTTACTGAAAATAACGTCATATTTTCTGAAGCCTTTCACCTTGAATAGCAATATTCAATAGCAGACAAACTCTCAGCCAACTTCGTCTACAAATATAAGTAGCTTGTTATCTTTGGTGTAGCTCTCAAACGATTACGTTAGCAATTTCCAGTTATTTGATTTATTTGATGCTCTATTTATGTCTTATTTGAGTCTAATAAGTTTTAAGCGTTTGGCAAATTTTAAAAAATCCACTGGCTAGACTACATTCCTGCTTGAAGTACCAGGACAGAAACGTGTGATTACGTGAAGACATTTATGTAACCTATGTGGAAACTTAAAGGAGAAGTTCACTTCCAGAACAAAAAAATCTACAAATAATTTACTCACCCACGCTTTGTAAACACTGGGTCCGCCTACATCGCGTGTGACCTTTCAACGTGATTACATAGTACGTAGCATCACGGACGCGCATCCCAGCTAGTGCTAGCCAAGCTTTTGTGGTTAAAAAGTATGCATTTTTTACATTTTTCTAAGAAAATGGTTTAGCTAGATAAGACGCTTCTTCCTCGGCTAGGATCGTTTGAAGCTGCATTTAAACGGTATTTTGGAAGCTCAAACTCGCGGGCACCATTGAAGTCCACTATATGGAGAAAGTTTTCCTCAGAAAACATCATTTCTTTACGACTGAAGAAAGAAAGACATGGACATCTTGGATGATGAGGGGGTGAGGAAATTATTTGTAAATTTTTGTTCTGGAAGTGAACCTCTCCTTTAAATAATTTATGTTTAGGTTTTTATAGTGACTGAAAATGAAATTAGAATGTTACCGGAAGTCGAGTCATCAGTGTCCCAATATGTAATCATATGAGTCAGTGTCCTTAGCAGTACCTGAACTCATGTAAACAATATACTGATTCACCACCTAGGGATCTACGGAGCTGATTGAGACCCACCCAATGGTTTTGATTTCTCATTGACGTAGTTATCACATTATCTAATCCTATTTATAACCATATGGAAGAAGCCCTATTAAACATAAGGAAATTAAGCATCAGTATAGCCAGGTTCCCTCACATTACATCTCTCAATAATCAATTCAATCATAACACATTCAATTATTGATCATAATATATCTGGTTAACATACCGATAAAACTATCATAGTCTATTTTAGATAAAGCATAAAACATCAGCAGAGATAAGTTTCAATTCCTGAGTGATTTGAACATACATGTTGGTAATCACTGTGGTAAGTGTACAGTACTGCTTCTTACTTAAAAAAATCGAAATGTAATGTAATACGTAATATTCCTTTCATCCTTCTCTGATTTTGACTAAGCACTAGGCTAACTAGCATTAAAAATCTGGTCTTTTTTCTTTGTTTCACTGGATTATTTTTATTATTAATTCCAGTTGGCACTTTTCTAGTGAGTTGTAGATTTAATAGAATGTGATGATTTCAAAAAGTTTCTGATTTTTGTCCAGAATTCGTACAGCTGATTGAGGTCCAACTCCAAACCCTGAATAGAGTGGCTCAGTGAAAGTTGTGTGGACTTTATGGAGGAGGATCATCTGGTCAGAGACACTATAGAAGGACAGAGTTCCTGCGATGTGGTTCACGTACACGCCAATAGTTTTCAAATTGAAGTGACGAAGATTGACTTCACTGTGGTTATGTCTGAAATAGTATCGCTGATTACAGCGGGATAATCTCCAGGACTTAGCATTATACCCAAATCTACTCTCGTTACTGGCTCCTTTACGCATGATGCTTTTGTATGAAACTGCCACGGACCAATTATATCCACTGCAATCAGCTTCCCAGTAGCAACGACCATAAAGACCCTCTTTACATAAGCAATTTGCAAAGAAATCAAATCTCTCAGGATGATCAGGATATTCAGGAGATGGTTGAGACTGGGACACTTTTCTGTTTCTTTCAGAGAGACAAAGGTTGTCGTTGATGGTGTTTGGATCCACATGAAGATCACAGAAATCTGATTAAAGATTCACAAATACAAACACACACATGAGTTACGCTTAATATTTGCTCTTACCATTATTTTAACATCACACAAAGTCCATTGAGGGTAGTGTGACAAATAATTAAAGTATGTTCTTGGTCCAGTAGCTGATCCCCTGATCCAATGAAACTGCCATGGACCAACTATATCTACTGCAATCAGCTTCCCAGTAGCAACATAAAGACCCTCTGTACATAAGCAATTTGCAAAGAAATCAAATCTCCTCTGAACCAATGAAACCAATGAAAGTAAAAAATTCAGTCTATGCATTTAGTATTTACAAAATATGCTCTACGTATTTCACTCTTATGCTCTATTCATATGAAGTTAAAGAGTTATAAGGTAGCTTCTGCGAAGTTGTTGTTGGTCTTTCGTCTGCTCCCTACATGTGTGAGGGGTAACCACAGCGGACCAACGGGTCCACACAACAACTTGGCACAGGTTTTACACTGGCTTGGGACCGGCACCGCATCCAGTGGCTGGGGTTTGGGCATTGGTGGGGGCAGTGGTGGCTCAAGTGGTTCAGGGTCTGGGTCACTGACTGGAAAATTGGGGGTTCAAGCCCCAGCACTGTTGGGCCCTTGAGCAAGGCCCTTAACCCTCCCTGCTCCAGGGGTGCTGCATCATGGCTGACCCTGTGTTCTGACCCCAACCTCCAAGGATGGGATATGTAAAGAAAGAATTTCTCAGTAATATATATGTGACAGATAAAGGCTATTTCTTTTCTTCCTTTCGGCTGGGAATCGAACCCAGGCCTTCCGCATGGTAGGAGAGGAACCTACCACTGAGTCACCAATGCCCTTAACTTCTGTGAAGGTTAAGGTAAAAAAAAAAAAAAGAGCCTGTGTGACATGCTGGAAGCCAGTTAGATCCTCTGAAAAACATAGTTGTGACATGGCCAAATACTTTACTTTGCCTTACAGGGCTTTTTGTTGTTGTTATGATAAGTATATTTATTTCAGTCTTACTTACTCACATTGCAAAAAGTCCTCTCTGGTCTCTGGCTCTGGACGCTCCACAACATAGATGTGCTTAACTGAAAAGAAACAGCACAACAAACAGGTATTTATACATACTTAAAATGCCTCGCAAGTATTTAGACCTCTGACCAATTCTCTAATATTATTAAATTCTAAATACTACACTGAAATTTCATTCTGGTGGGTGATTTGTTCGGAAACACTGAAACTCAATATCAATTATTGGAAGATGATTGTGTGTTTTCGTTGGGAAATATTTTTAGGAAAAATAAAAAACTTAAGTGTCTTGCTTGCGTAAGTATTCAACCCCCAAATAGTAATATTTGGTTGGAGGATCTTTTGCTGCTGTAACTGCTTGAACTCTTTTGGGATACGTACTGTATGTACCAGCTTTGTACACAGTACCAAAGTGATCTTCTTGGCAGATTTTCTCCAAGTTGTTCAGTTTGCATACATATACATACAGAAATACATTTTGAGAAACGCACTAACATCATTTGTTTACATACAGAAGACCAGTCAATTTGCCAGATCAGCAAAAAAAATGTGAACAGGCAATGGACGGGCATATTGAGGAAAACTACCACTAGACTGGGCTGATAAATGTGAATAAACAATACCACAAGACCGAACTACTCAAACGTAGTCATACTGTTCTGTCACCAATCCATATTCCCCTTCACTACTTTACAGTTAATTCTATTTCTATTTTTTTTAATTCTACATTTATGACACATGCAGTTGAAAAAAGCATACAACATCACACTATATGGTTGTGTATGTGACAAATGAAATATGAATGAAAATTAGAAACAGGATCATCAAACATGGATCCAAAAGGGAGAGTAATGTGTCAGAAATCATACATTAGCGTCAAGAATAAGAAAGCAAGAGTAAACAAACATGCATAGGAAGGTACTGTAGCAGAAGGAAGGCAAACTACTCTATGGGCACCTAATGTACCCTTAGAGCAATTAGATTGGAATTCTTCCCCTGGCTTTCTCCACATCTGCCATCATGTTCATAAATAAGCAGAAGCTGCTGCCTTCGTGTTCATGTTCTGTTGCAAATTTTACTCCTGCTTTCTGATTCTTGAGGCTTCTTGCGCATTACTTTCTCTTTCGATCCATGCTTGATGATTTCGTTTCAAACTTTATATTTGAACTCAGAATTGTCTCGGAACCCTTGACCTAATCCTTGCAGAGCATCTATGAGATGCAATAAAGAAGAAATTGTTGAAATGGCAATGCTCGAGTGTGGATAAACTAAAAGTTTTGTAATTAAAACTTGGGGAAATCTTCTGTTCCAGAAACCCGTTGATTCCATGCCCACACTAGCACACTGAAGCCACTGTATGCATATGACAGTTTTTTAAATGTTTTTTTTAATTTTAATTTTTAATGTAGTTAAATTAATACATTTATAAGCGTGGCTTAAGTGTCCAAATATATTATAGAGCAACTTTAGACATGCATCTTTTATCAGGTCCCCAATGTTTACATGAAATACTTCCATGTATCATATACACTATAAAATGCTTTCCACTTTTAAAGTAAAAGCCAATGTTAAGCTCCTGAGATACTGTATTCAAACCTTGTTTTGATATCCTTGCTACTTCCTCTTCACAAACATCCTCAAGGTATTTTTTGAACCCAGAAATGGAGAGGATTCCCGAAGTATCACGAGTCAAACAGTTTATAGTAGGCAAGTCTTTATACATGGGCATGGCACAGAAAGATGTGTATTTCTACAGAGGGAAACAAAAATGGTATTAGAGATGCAGAAATCGAACAAGAGTCTGTTTGTTTAGCCGAACAGTGAACAGTGTGTTACCCTGATGAAATTGACGTGATCGTTTGTAGATAAAAACCTGTTGTATTTCTGGAATTCTTGCCCTCAGCTCTTTGAGCTCACGGTCCAGCTGCTGGCGAAGTTTTTTAGTTCGTCTCAGTTCGGCTTTCTCTTGAGCTCTGATCAGCGTGTTCACCTCTGAGCATCTTCTCTTCATGGAGTCTATCAGCTCAGTGAAAGTCCTGTCATTGTTCTCTTGTGCTTCCTGTGCAAAACACTGACAGGACAGGGACAAAGTGGTAAAGCCCTTCCTGCATCAGAGTTTATGTTAGAAACATCAACAGTTAAGGTTAAGCTTATTGATCAGACGCTGTTGAGCCCTTGAGCAAAGCCCTTGACCTTCTCTTCTCCTGTGCTGCCATGTCATGGCTGACTTTGCACTCTGACCCAGGGGCGGACTTAGTGATTTGGGGGCCCTAAGCGATTCCAGGTATGGGAATCTCACGCATGTGCAGTATAAGGTAGGAATGTTCCACTATTCATGAATCATGGGGGGGCCCACATTTGAAAACATGTAATAATAACGTTAAAATCTTAATGGTTATAGACAGATCATACAATATATGATAGAAAAGTAATAAGTACTATATGATTTATATAGGCTTCTTGGTATTGGTCGGGGCCCCCTAATTCCCTGGGGCCCTAAGCGACTGCTTACCTCGCTTATTGGTCTGCCCCTGCTCTGACCCCTTACAAGCTTGAATATATGGGGGAAAAAATCACAGTGCTGTAATGCATATGTTACAAAGAAAGGCTTCTTCATTCACGAGTTAAATAAGCAGTTTTAGTGCAATCAGATTTTGTGTAGGAAGCCATGTATGAGGAGGACATGCCTCATCTAATGAATTCTGGTACCAGCTGTCTACCTTTAGACTGCTACAGAATTCAGCTGACAAAAGCAGTTGTGTGACTACAGTCAATACTCACCTTAACAGACGTCACAGCCTTAGTCAGCTTGGTTAGGCCTTCTTCCCTTTCAGCAATCATCTGTAGACATTCTGTCTTTTTCTTTTCCAAGTCATCCTGTAAAAGTCAACCTACATTCAATTACAAAAGATTATATAAAATGCATCCATTCTTCTATATTATCCCTGCGCTGATGCGTCCATTTCAGTGCTTGACAGATATAATATTCTAACAGCAGTGCAGTCCAGTACAGAAGTGCTTTGTTGTCAGATTGAAAAACAGATTCCTGTGCCAGTGCAAATCATTTAAAGAGTCTAAAGATATCAAGAAGCTCAAAAGCATTCAGTTCATTCCACCAATGAAGTTCAGTCCACCATTTGACAGCAAGTACCAAGGTGTTTGTGCTATCAGGTGGGACAAAGCCAGGCCATTTTTAGTTGGAGTTTTAGATGTCAGGGTTTTCTAATATGGCCATATTTTAGGAAGTAATGCAGCAGTAGAGTGGGGGAACTTGTTGGAATGCTCTAGTAATGATTTAGTAAGGCAAGGAGCATTTATAAAACCATGTTGCATTCCATCTAATGAATTAAAACCAAATCTTAATAATGTTAGTATGTATTTTAGTTCAAATATCTGTTAGCTGAAAATTACAATGTATAGTGTTCGAGATCCCTGTAACAGAGATTAGTAATCTAATACTAGAAAGTAAGCAATTACCTGACTTTTGACCCTCTCAGATTCCACAGATGACGATTTGTGGCCTTTATGACTCTCCACCATGCACAGGTAACAGATACACTGTTGGTCATCACAACAGTAAATATCCAGCAGCTTGCCATGATGAGAGCAGATGTTCTTCTGCAACTGTGATGATGCTGGGACTAGTTTGTGCTGTTTTTTTATCACCTATACAGACGTCACACTCCAATCTTATGGACTCTGCAGTGTTTGGATTAGAAGTGCTGGCCTGATCTGAAGCGTTCTTCATTTTCTCAATCACTTCAGCTAAAAGTGTGTTCTTCTTCAGGGCAGGCCTTGGAGAAAACGTCTCCCGGCACTGAGGACAGCTGTGGACAGCGTTCTGATCCAACGCAGACCAGAAGTTATTAATACACCTCATGCAGTAACTGTGTCCACAAGGAATAGTCACTGGTTCCTTCAGGACGTCCAGACACACAGAGCAGCTGACCTGATCTTCAGAGTAAGATTTTTCAGCTTCAGCCATTTTCTTTTTCTAAAGTTGAACAATTGGTCCTGGAGTTGTGGATCAGGACACCAACTAAAAGGAAAATCAACAGTAAAATAACATAACAATTGGTTATATCCTATCCTTAGAAAAGGGATTTTGACACCTGTAATTTGACGGAGACAGACAAACTGACTCTTAACTGGTCTGAGACATGAGTTTCATTTGTCAGCTTCCGTGTTGCGTCAGTGTTAAGCGTATAGACTGAGGGATAGTATCATATTCAGGCAGACGGGAAATTACGGTCAGTAGAAACTGTACGCCAAAAATATCATAGACTACATTTGTCAGTAAAAGCAGATTTATTTCCAACTGTTTAATCAAGCCAGGAAAGTCCTGATTAGGAATAAATAGATTATTTTCTAGTCCCTGTCTTAACTTTTATGAGCCCACAGTTCTAAAGCTATTATATTTACAGCGTTTCACAGACACCCTTATCCAAAGTGAGTGAGATTTATCTCCTTTATACAACTAAGGGGATGGTGAAAGGCCATGTTCAAGGTGTGGCAGCGGTAGGATTTGAACTCAGGACCCTCGAGCAGTAGTCTAATGTCTTCACCACTGAACTTCCACTTGCCTTTGAGAACGACACCTAACTTTACAGCAGTACACCACATGACCATTTACCTGTATAATGTTCAAACGTTCAGGAGCTCTGATTCAACTGAAGGAGGAAATTATTGTTGTATTAATCTTTTCCTATACTGAGTATACTATACACTGATCAGGCATAATATTATGACCACCTGCCTAATATTGTGTTGGTCCCCCTTTTACTGCCAAAACAGCCCATCATGCACTGTGTATTCTGACACCTTTCTATCAGAAGCAGCATTAACTTCTTCAGCAATTTGAGCAACAGTAGCTCGTCTATTGGATTGGATCACACGGGCCAGCCTTCATTCCCCACGTGCATCAATGAGCCTTGGCCGCCCATGACCCTGTCGCCGGTTCACCACTGTTCCTTCCTTGGATCACTTTTGATAGATACTGACCACTGCAGACCAGGAACACCCCACAAGAGCTGCAGTTTTGGAGATGCTCTGATCCAGTCGTGCTCCAGTCGGTGCTCTGATCACAATTTGGCCCTCGCTCAAATCCTCACACTTGTCCATTTTGTCTGCTTCTAACACATCAACTTTGAGGACAAAATGTTCACTTGCTGCCTAATATATCCCACCCACTAACAGGTGCCATGATGAGGAGATCATCAGTGTTATTCACTTCACCTGGCACTGGTTATAATCTTATGGCTGATCGGTGTAAAATGACATTACCCTACAACTGATACAATCTACTCTGTTGTTAATATGCACAACAAATGAGTGGTACAGATCTGTTTTTAGGATATAATCCAGCTATTAAAATGTGCTATTTTGTATTGGAGACATTGGCCCTTTTTATTGCTAACCTTCTACCAACAGACCATCAACAAAACACACGTCATGATTATGCTCTGAGAAAAGAACTTTTTCATTGGGACTGGGGTGGTGCCATCAAGAGTGCATCTTTCCTGTCTTGTTTAATTTATTGGACTATTAAGCGGCACTAAATGTACCACTTTATTTTAAACGCTGAATAAAGCTACACCAAGTGGACTTTTCCAGGTTAAAGATACATAGTTAAGGTATCTGTAGCTACCCTTGATGGTTCCACCCAGCAACAAGGAAATTTACAGCTTGGAATAATTATTTCTCATAATACACGAGCACACCGTACACAGTAGGTGCTAAGAAGTATTGATATGAAACAAGGAGAGAGGGTGCATCTTATATCTAACTGTAACTCCTTGCTTCCTTTGTTTACTCCTTAACATCTGTTTGTAACGACAGTACAAGAGCAACTGTTACTATATCACTTTATTTATTTACGATATTTCTAATAATATTTTTAGTAGCCATGGTGTCTTGTGTCAGTCCTCATACTTCAGCTGCTATACAGCTTAATGCGCTTAAGCATTTTGTTTCTTTGTTTGTTTGCTATCTGAGTCGAAAAAGAAAAAAGAAAGAAAATTCCTTGTTTAATTCAATTACATTTTTACTTGGAGAGCCTTCTTAAGCGGTGGCCTGGCCCAGGGCTGGTTTGGGGAATAAGCTGCAGTGATTGTGTGGAAGCTTTTAAACCAATTTGCCAAGTGGCAACCCTAATTAACCCTTACAAGATGCCACCACAAGATGTCCCCAAGTCTCAGCACAACTAAATTGGCTCAGTTTGTACTGCTGCTACAATAATGCCGCCACCTAGTGGTCATATTTATCTAGATATCTATAGCAGATCTTCACCGATGTCACACAGGTTCGATGTGGTTCAGTATGACGTAATATAATCAGTAAACATAAACAAAAGTACATCATGCTGTTATATTGTAAAGGTTGCCTTCACTTGATACAGTTTATTATTTTCCCTCCACCTTAGCCAAATGCCCCAATGTGAATAAATATAGACTCTCCTTAGTATCTGACAAAATCATTTTTATTTAAATGATTGTGATTACATAGTCCAGCAAACTAGTTTTACATTTTTTAGATATCAAATTTGCATTCATATGTATTTACAAATTGATTATTAATTATTAATTGATCATTTTGCAATACAAAATAAGCAAGCCCTAATCATACGTCATGCCCTTTCCGAATTAATCACATATGGTGTAAAGGGAAATTTGTGTATGTTAGATTTTCCACCAAAGTATTACATTTAAATTATGATCTTATCTGGCAACCCATTCACGCCTTCAGGTGACAGATAATGTAAAGTATATGTAAAGTTCATGGTCTAGAAAATGTACTAATTTGCAATTGGAATGTTTTACTCAATCAGGTCCAAACAACAATCCCAAGTATCATGCTAACGCAGCAGGTATCTCTACAGTGCTAGTTTGATCCTGAGCTGAGATGACTGTCTTTGTGGAGTGTCTGTGCATGTTCTCTCCATGTTTGTGTTTCCTCCTGGTTCTCGGGTTTCCTCCCAACTCTTAAAAACATGCCAAGAGGAGGATTGACTGCTCTAAATTGCCTATGTGTGTCTGCAGTGGTCTGGTGTCCCATCCAGGGTGTATTCGTTCATCATATTCAATGTAACCCTGACCAGGAGAAAGCATTTACTTAAAACAATGAACAAATGAATGATTTTTTTCTCAACATAATGTTTCTTCTAATGTTTTTGAATATTTTTACTCTTTGTTCGCTTGCAGAATTCTGATTACTGAACCTGGCCCAGGTCTAAACCCTGCATAGACTGGCTCAGTGAATGATGTGTGGACTTTATGAAGGAGGATCATTTGGTCAGAGACACTATAGAAGGACAGTGTTCCTGCACTGTGGTCCAAATATACACCGACGATTGTCGAGTCAGCCTGACGAACACGCATCGCGATTTTGTTGTGTCTAACAGAACACCTCATCTGATTGACAGTCAATCTCCATGACAGAGTATTATACCCAAACCTACACTCCTCACTGAGTCCTTTACGCATGATGCCTTTATATGACATTGCTATGGACCAATCATTTCCACTGCAATCAACTTCCCAGTAACAACGGCCATAAAGACCCTCTTTACATAAGACGTACGGAAAGCCCTCAAATCTTTCAGGATGATCGGGATACGGAGGAGCTTCAAGAACCCGGTTCACTTTTTTGTCCCCTTGTGATAGATGAAGGTTTTTGTGCACGGTGTTTGGATCCAGGTGAAGATCACAAAAATCTGATTCAGAAATTCAAAAACAAAAGTGTACATATTTAATCATAGTCTTGTTTATGCTCTAAAAGGTGATAGCATTTACATTGCCGTTATTATTTCATTGCTTTTGACTCACAGCGCAAAAAATCCTGCCTGGTTTTGGGTTCTGCAGGTTCCAAAGCATGGATGTTCATAACTGAAAAAACAAAACAAAAACATAAAACCAACAATAACAACATAAGAACGTTGTTAAACCATTCACCTACATCTACAGTATACTATATTGCCAAAAGTTTGGGACATCTGACCCACCCTTTGCAGCTGCAACTCTTCTGGGAAGGCTTTCCACAAGGTTTAGGAGTGTGTTTATGGGAATTTTTGACCATTCTTCATTTGTGAGGTCAGGCACTGATGCTGGACTAGAAGGTCTGGCTCTCAATCTCTACTGTAATTCATCCCAAAGGTGTTCTATCGGGTTGAGGTCAGGACTCTGTGCAGGCCAGTCAAGTTCCTCCACACCAAACTCACTCATCCATGTATTTCTAGACCTTGCTTTGTGCACTGGTGTGCAGTCATGTTGGAACAGTAAGGGGTCATCCCCAAACTGTTCCAACAAAGTTCAGAGCAGAAAATTGTCCAAAATGTCTTCGTATGCTGAAGCATTAAGAGTTCCTTTCACTGGAACTAAGGGGCCGAGCCCAACCCACCTGAATTCAATGATTTGGAGGGGTGTCTCAAAACTTTTGGCAATATAGTGTATGCTTGATGTTGTTGATGTTTTGGTGTATTTATCAAGAATGATCCTTTGTGCATTGTTATCAATCTAATTAGATTGACACATTGCTAATATCTAATATTTACTGATATTTTGGCTCTCGAAATACTACAAACCTTCTCGTGCTATTCTTGCTACTTCTTGTTGACAGACATCCTCTAGGTGTTCCTTGAGCACAGCCATGGAAATGTTTTTCGAAGACTCATCAAGCTGGCATGTTGTGGAAGGCAGGGCTTTAAATCTAGGCAAGGCACTGACAGAGTTGCATTTCTGTAGAATAAACTGATGGTATGTATAGAGCCAAAAAAAAATGGACAAGAATCTGGTTGTGTAGCTAAACAGTGTAAAATGTTACCTTGATAAAATGGATGTGATCGTTAGAAGCTAAAAGCTGTTCTATTTCAGCCATTCTTGCCCTCAGTTCTTCGAGTTCACGATCCAGACGCTGACGAAGGTCTTCAGCTCGATTCAGTTCAGCCTGTTTTTGAGCTCTGATCAGCTCTTTCACCTCTGAACATCTTGTCCTCATGGAGTCGATCAGCTCGGTGAAAATCCTCTCACTGTCCTCCTCTGCTGCCTGACCAAAACACTGAAAAGACAGAATGGAGTCACAGCGGTAAAGGTTTCATCATCTTTGTCCCAGTCTCCAGAGCATAGGGTCCTTCTGGTACATAAAGAATGAACAGGATCTGATGTAGTGCAGATCCCTCTTAGAATTAATATCAATTAAATGAAATTTTCTATCTATCTATCTATCTATCTATCTATCTATCTATCTATCTATCTATCTATCTATCTATCTATCTATCTATCTATCTATCTATCTATCTATCTATCTATCTATCTGTCTGTCTGTCTGTCTGTCTGCCTGCTTGGCTGCCTGCCTATCTATCTATCTATCTATCTATCTATCTATCTATCTATCTATCTATCTATCTATCTATCTATCTATCTATCTATCTGTCTGCCTGCCTGTCTGCCTATCTATCTATCTATCTATCTATCTATCTATCTATCTATCTATCTATCTGTCTGTCTGTCTGTCTGTCTGTCTGTCTGTCTGTCTGCCGGCCAGTCTGTCTATCTATCTATCTATCTATCTATCTATCTATCTGTCTGTCTGTCTGTCTGTCTGTCTGTCTGTCTGTCTGCCGGCCAGTCTGTCTATCTATCTATCTATCTATCTATCTATCTATCTATCTATCTATCTATCTATCTGTCTGTCTGTCTGTCTGTCTGTCTGTCTGTCAAAACAGAAATCAGCAGTGGTAGCAGTCAGAAACATCAGTCAGTTCTCACCATAATAGACTTCTTAACTCTGTTTATCTCCACTAGTCCTTCTTGTCTTTGAGCAATCATCTGTTGGCACTTTATCTTTGTCCTTTCCAAGGAATCCTGGAAAAGTCAGTCCACATTCACTTACATGAAGCATCAAGGGTACTAACAATGAAGTATCTTTAGGCATCTATTTGGGTGGGAGGGACTGCAATACTATATCTCTCCCCTGTCAATCCAACCTAATTAATCATGGGTGTTTATGACCTTATGTATGCAAATATGTGAAAATAAAGTTTGTCTAAGGTGCCATATGTTACTGAAGAGCTTGATGGTGGGTGGTAGTTGGCCCGGGCAGGTAGGAATGTGGGTGGTGGATGGGGGAGGGCTTTTGTAGGGGGTCAGGAAGTGGGGTTGGGTGTTGTCAGGAGTTAGAGTTCTTTAAAGCTGTGGAAGATGTACACTACACACTGCTATACATCCCAGTTTCCATATCGAGGTACAAAAAGTATGCGGATGATGTTACTACACCAAAGACAAAAAAGTGGTACAGAAAGAGACCAGGACACAGGTTCAAACACCGTTCATGTTCAGCTATACATCGATATCATGTGAGTCCTGAAACCTTAAATGTGTAGTGTTTGGGACGTGTAACGCTTGGGATGTCAGAGACTGAAAACCTAGTATACAATAAGTTGGACAGTTTATATGTGATATCAAGTCAATTTACCTGATTTTTGATCCTCACAGATTCCACAGACAACGTGTTGTGCTTATTATGACTCTCCACCATGCAAAGGTAACAGATACACTGTTGGTCGTCACAACAGTAAATATCCAGCAGCTTGCCATGATGAAAGCAGATGTTCTTCTTCATCTGAGCAGATGCTGGGACTAGTTTGTGCTTCGCAAATGCAGGAGATTCGTAGTGAGGCTGGAGGTGAAGCTCACAGTAGGAGGCTAAACACTGCAAACAGAACTTGTCGGCTTTATTTTTGGTTCCGATGCAGAAGTCGCATTCCATCTTTACACACCTCAAGTTGATTTGATTAGAAGTGCTGGCCTGATCTGAAGCGTTCTTCATTTTCTCAATCACTTCAGCTAAAAGTGTGTTCTTCTTCAGGGCAGGCCTTGGAGAAAACGTCTCACGGCACTGAGGACAGCTGTGGACAGCGTTCTGATCCAACGCAGACCAGAAGTTATTAACACACCTCATGCAGTAACTGTGTCCACAAGGAATAGTCACTGGTTCCTTCAGGATGTCCAGACACACAGAGCAGCTGAACTGATCTTCAGAGTAAGATTTTTCAGCTCCAGCCATTTTACTATTAAGCTAAAGCCTGATGAATATGATAAGGTATCTAGGGAAGACACAGAGAAATGAAAAGAAAGAATAAAACTGAAAGAAACAGAAGCACTATTTCAAGCTATTTGTAGATATTTGTGTTTTGTGCAATTTCGAACCTTCTCAAAGTATTAAGTTATTCTATTGTCTTCTATTGGTTCTCAAAGTGAGGTCTAGTATCTGTGATGCATAGCCAGGTGGCAAAAGTTTTTATTTTACATATTTTTTTTTAATAAATGGAAATTACATCACATTAAATGACATAAAATTAAATTCTTGAGTTATGTTTTCCACCCAGTTTAGCTCTGCCAGTTTCCACCCATTATCCGACCTTTCCTGGTCATATGACTACCTTAGAGAGGACATTTTGTGCACTTTGTGTAAAAAGTCAGTATATCTACATCAGTTTCAATACTATCAATATACGATAGTATTGATATATTGATATATGATCAGTATCAATATATATACATCACTATAAATGGCAAATGCAAGGCTTAACTGAGGTTTTTGTTATTTTGAGCCAAACTCAAAGATTTAAGGAACACCTGATGATTCTTCATCTTAAGAACTGAAGAAGCTGCTCAGATGAGTAGTGAAATGTTTCAGTCTAACCAGAAGGGAGTGCAGTTGACGTGACTCCACCTTCAGTTAAGTGCACATGGATGACTGAGAATCCTCACAGACTTAAAGCAGAAGTTCACTTCCAGAACGAAACTCTACAAATCATTTACCACAAAGTTTTCCTCAGAAAACATCATTTCTTTACGACTGAAGAAAGAAGGACATGAACATGTTGGATGACAAGGGGGTGGGGAAATTATTTGGGATTTTAAGATTTTTGTTCTGTTCTTTAAGGTTAGATTTTTAAGATCTGTCAGAAGGTAGAACAGAAACTGTCTAATGCGAGATGGAGCTGTTATTTACACATATATAAAAATGAATCATCCTTATTATTCCATATTACAGCTATAATTAGTCATATTTATGATTACTAGCCATACAAGTCTTACCTTCTGGAGGCACAATGAAAGGGAGAAAATGGAAGCAGGATTAGGTTTCGTTTCCCCTTCATCTGCACCCGAGCTGTATTTGTGTTACACAGCTGGGTGTGTTTCTGGCTGTGTGCCACCTGGTGGTGAAGAGGAAAACATAACTACATACCATTTTGATACCATAACCCTGTATAAAGGGCTTAAAATTCTCACAAAAATTCTCCCCCTAACCTTAGAAATTCCTTGATGGAATTATTATCTCAGTAATTAACATGAACTTGTATGTTTTAAGTGAAGCACATGGATTACATGAATTATAGTGTCATTTTTATTATTACTTGGAAATTGGCTGTCCCACAACCAGATTCAACATTAAGTGTTACGTTATTTTTACGTCCTCATGTGTGCTTCGCTTTACGCCAGGTGTTTTATATCCATGTCGTACAACTTTAGTCACACAACTCTAGACAACATTGTTGTGTGTGAAAATCACAGGTCAGGAGTTATAGAAATACTCAAACCAGTCTATCTGACACCAACAATCACGCCATGATTAAAATCACTGATATCCCCCTCATTCTGATAATTAATATGCGTAGTGCAGCCGTCACATGATTGGCTGATGAGGTAGCCGAATGAATGAGTACACTATATTGCCAAAAGTTTTGGGACACCCCTCCAAATCATTGAATCCAGGTGTTGTTTTTCAGGGGTTGGGCTCGGCCGCTTAGTTCCAGTGAAAGGAACTCTTAATGCTTCTGCATACCAAGACATTTTGGACAATTTCATGCTCCCAACTTTGTTGGAACAGGAAGGGGTCATCCCCAAAACTGTTCCAACAAAGTTGGGAGCATGAAATTGACTGCACACCAGTGCACAAAGCAAGGTCCATAAAGACATGGATGAGTGAGTTTGGTGTGGAGGAACTTGACTGACCTGCACAGAGTCCTGATCTCAACCCCATAGAACATCTTTGGGATGAATTTAGAATGGAGACTGCGAGCCGGACCTTCTCGTCCGACATCAGTGCCTGACCTCACAAATGTGCTTCTAGAGGAATGGTCAAAAATTCCCATAAGCACACTCCTAAACCTTGTGGAAAGCCTTCCCAGAAGATTTAAAGCTGTTATAGCTGCAAAGGGCGGGGCAACTCCATATTATATTCATGTGCATGTAAAGGCAGGTGTACCAAAACTTCTGTAGTTGTACAAGTGTTCAGTGAGAGTATATTAAACACCAAGGATACCCATCCCATGTAAAGCAACTGAGAGACAATAACCAATGCATATGCTTTTATTGTGAAGGTTTGTGAACATTTCTCAGCTGTGGAGCAATCAGTATATGTGATAAAAGGACGATGAAGATGAAGATTATAAACACAATACTGAGTGAGATGAACACTGGACGCTCTGGTGGGAGGAAGTTTGGAGTGAGTGACAAAAAAAAACGACAGATACATAAATAAAAATACAGCAACATTAAAGGAAGAAATGAACTAGGATTGCATTGTGATCAAATAAAAAAAAGAAAGGAAAACAAAATTACATACATCCCAAAAACTCAGCATCTCACCATCCTCCACAGCGTGTACCCCAAGTTTAGTCGGTCAGCCAGGAATCATTTGAGAACATTCTGCTTGCACTATAGCTACAATGTTAAAGGCAACAATTTAGCAGTTGCTATAACTAATGTTAAACCATCATGCTTATAAAGTTTCTAAAAGCTCAGTCATAGGTTTGTGCTGAAGCAAGTACCACAATCATTCTTAGCACACTCAAGCATTAGGTTTATGCAGGAAATGTGGCTCACAGGTGGACGGTTAATTCTAAAATAAGAGCCGATTGAGTTACAATAGTCATTTTATTGAAGTGTATTAAACTATTTATGTACATATTGAGTTACTGAGCCTGTGAGGAAAATGTGTGACTCAGGAATATATATACAACCTTCTATTACTTGGTAGTTACATTAACCTTGTAGGTCTCATACAAAATAATAAGCATCTAAAAAGTGGCTGACCGAGTGAATTTGGGGTACAGGGGTCTCCAGAATTTGGCATCCACAAAATGCAACGTTTGTTGCTCATAGACTGAAAAACAAAAAAGATTGAAATATTTTCCTCCCACATAAAACTCAAACAGGTGACGAGACCATCGAAGTGGCAAATCAGTAACGGCTTTAGTAAGACCAAGTTCCTACTTTGGTCACATTTGCATATACATTCATGTGTTAATAATATATTAAGCAAAAGCAACCATTTAGTCAGAAAAAAAAAAAAAAAAAAGACACAAAATATACAAAACATAGATATGTACACACCATATTCACACATACAACCCTGTTTAAACGCCCCCACACCGCTGCAGGGCTGGAACAGGAGAACTCCTGCTTCCTTATGGCATCTAAGTGCATCGTTTTTTTTAATGTCGGCTTGACCGAACAGCCCAGAGTCTGCACGCCGGCAAATATCAGGACAATGCCACGTACATTTGACCATCCACTACTTTTAAAGTCTCTTATTTTACATAAGAATAACCATCTTGCTTTTGTGTAAATGCAAACAAAAACATAACAGTCACTGAAAACGTGCTGATTTCTGTTAAAGGTAAATAAGCACTGTTCAAACAGTTCTCGTGTTTCTTCAAGCATCTTTGAGTGTGTTCGTTCTTACACTTTGGAAGCAGATTAGCATACACCGGGCAACTTCATTGGAAAAATATACGTTTCCTCTTTTGTTTGTTACGCCCATCACAATGGTGCAGTCTCCAAGTGTCTTCTTCCTAATGCACGCTCTAAAATGTTTTAAATTTCCTCTTGACATTTGTGTCTTTGGAGTAGGAGATTCTATTGGCACTATGAGCAGCAGCTTTTCCAAATCTGAGCCTTTTTCAGGTCGGGTGATGAGGTTAGCGGTCGAGAAGGTAGACGACGAGCTCGTAGGTGGCCATCATGATGGCGGTGTTGGGGATCTGGCGCACTAGGTGGGTGGTGAGGCCTCGGTAGAGCGCTTTGAACCCTTCCTCCCTGAACACCATAGTCACTGTCTGCAGAAACGAGCGGTACTTGGTGCCTTCCTCCCTCAGCCGGGTCCGGACAACCTCTGCATGAAAGAAACAAAAATAAAGCTTAGCAATTAAGAAAACAAAATCACTCTAGAATCATTTCAGCTTCGTTAGAGCCTTAATCAGGATAAATGGACAAACTGAAAATCCGCAGCGCTTGAAATCTTACACTTTAGATAATGAACTCGAGTAATTAAATGAATATTATCACACTAATACAGTGATCTGTGTTCACACTACTAAGTGACAAAATGACACACCACAGAAATGCCTACAAATTCCTAGTACAGTGAACATATATCAGTAGACTTATTCCAAGCAAAAATAAGAAAGCTGGCAAAAGTTACAGCTACTTATAGTACATTAGAGCAAAACTCCAAACTGAATATCCGACATCCAACTAGGAAAAAGAAGAAGAACAAAAAGCCTTCCTGCTCGTCAACTTAGAACTGTCTCCTCGACCCTGAGTCTAGCAAATCACGCTAAGTCGAAATGACTGGTGTCGCACAGCATCGCTGTGGCAAGGCATCAGAAATGCTGAATGTAGGCACCTCTGATGACCATTCATTTCTTTGGCAAGCTCATAGCAATGCGTTACATAAGATCTAAAACGTTGTCAGTTTTTCGTTAAGACTGTGTTAAACATTATCGTAAAGGGGCAATGGGAGTGGCAGGGCAACAATTTGAGTCTTTGGTCAGTCATTATTTTGGTTGCTGCAATGTATAAATAAATAATATAAAAAATATAGCAAGTATAGTATAGTAGAAAGTTAATTGACCAGTCATGGCCATCAAACTATTTTGCAATATTATTATTTTATGTCTATTTTTTTTTTTGTTGCAACAGTTAATTTGAGCTACACAATCTCCCTGGATTATATTTTTGCGTGATATATTTTTTTTACACCAGTACTAATATTAGAATCTTTATTATTAGGATCTATCTGGACTACCTCAGAAAGTGTGAGTGTGTGTGTGTGTGTGGACATCTCTCCTCACCGTGAGGGTAAGCTATACAGGTGGCGCAGGTTTTGGAGGTGGCAGCAGCCATCATCATGTACATGAAGTCGGAGGCGTCTCGTGTGGTCTCGTTCTCTTGGTTCATGCGAGTAGCTGCTCTGGTCTCCAGGAGGCGCCGTTTGATGCTCTCGTAGATCACAAAGTGGATGACGGTCTCTGAGATCCCGGCGTACGATGCAGACATGCCGCGGTAAAACCCACGCAGGCCATCTGTCTGATACACACGTCGCACACACTGCAGCGCGCTCATCCGCCGCTCGCCACGGTTCCTGAGAGAGGAGAGAGACCAGTACAAATCTAATGCTTTTCTCTAGTAAGAACAATGCATCTGTAAAACTAGAACTTATCTAGTATGAGCAAATATAAACAATCCTCTAAGACGACATCAGTCGCACCTGAAGATTCAGACATCTTCATACGTACAGTACTGAAGTTTAGGTTTGGAATAATGAGAGATCCTACTCCATATTATAATACAATACCAGTTACCTGGCGTCCAGTTGCAGTCGGGTCTTGATTAGCCAGATTGGGTTGGTTGCAGTGATGGCCGTGAATCCTGAATTAAAACGAGATCAGAGAACAAGCAGAATTTTTTACTAAAATACAAAAGCAAATCAAGTTTTATCGTGTTTAGACGTTATTGAGATGAAACAGCATGACGTCTCTTTCCAGATTTTCAGACACTGAATACTAGGCAATGTAAACACACAATAAAAAACGGAGACAACATTTTTAAATTGCGTTTTAATTGCCTTAACTTTTCATAATGAATTATTAGTTTCTGACAATAATTTAGCATCAATCACAAGAGTGTTTTAAGGCATTTGTATTTATTGATGCGCTCGAAACAACAGAATCAGAGCTCTAAAGTAATTAGGTTATAGTATATTTATTCAAAATAAAAAAATATCAATTATTTAACTAAAATAAACATTTTAAGAGACAAAAATGAAAAACGCTGAAATAAAAAAAATAAAAATGCAAGGATTATATCCTCATGAAATATCAGTGTTTCACTTTTCCAACCCCAAGAAAACTGAATTTAAAATTAAATCTAGAAAACATTTTGTAAGCCAATTTAAGCTTAAATTTACATTTAAAAAAAAAACAAAAAAAAACTAAACCATTATACGCAAACTAGGTGCATTAAAAAAATTTGCTGTAATTAAATAATACTTAGCTAAATAGAAGCATGTTACTAATTTATTATCCATCCATCTTCTATACCCACCAATCCATCACAGGGCCACATATAGACAGACAACCACACACACTCACTCCTATGGGCAATTTAGAATTACCAACCAACCTAATGTACATGTTTTTGGACTGTGGGAGGAAACTGGAGTAGAAGAAGGGCTTCCTCTTACTCTAAATGCAGCAGATCAGCCAAAACATGTCTGGTGCCAAGATGGCTCAGATAACATTTATTAAGAAGTCTTTTACAGCTTCTAGTTTTTAATGAGATGGATTTGGAGGAAATTTTGGATGAAATTGGATTTTTCCTTCAAGTCTTGTTCCTGGGGCAAACGAGGACCTTTAATGAGGCGGGTATAATAAATAATGCAGTGCTGAACAGGATGCTTCGGTTACTGATGAGGTCCGAGCCGTGTGTGTAAATGTGCGAGATGACTGGTGAAAGGTGTAAGGTGAGAGACTTACCGGCCATGCTAGCAGACACCATGTGGACCTGTATGGAGTCGGGCTCCAGCATGCTGTTCATTCGCTCCTTAGTAGTGGAGTAGGCGGCAAAGTAAATCGCCCTGGAGATATAAAAAGGAGGACACACTTTAGTACACAGTAAGAGCAGAATTCTGAGCTTGGCTTATCTGAGTAGCCTGGGATCAATAATAAGGTGACAAAACACACACAGTACATGTGCCCTGTCAGAGTCATCACCCTACACAGCACTTAATCCAGACATCGCTTCACTAAACAAACACACTAATGTCTTAACACCGACTCTTCTGCCACGTGTGCATTAACAGCCACCGTCTTAACACCTCTCTGCCTCTTCCTCTAGGTCATGAGTCAGCTGGAAAGAAAGTGTCCATGATGAACAAACACCAATCTATCATTTAACAGGACACCGATGAGAACAGGCTTCTTCATTAAAGCACACACAAACACCATTTGTTCTCCTCCGATGCACATGTGTCTGATTCAGTGTGAAGCATGGTTAGTGTCCCCTCTGTACTCTGTATTTTCCTGACAGCTCTTAATGCACCAATATAGAAACACCGTCGCTGTCATTTCAGCTTCCGGGGGGAAAAAAACGACTCAGCAAATAAGCACCTAGCCCATTAAACCAGCATCTCTCCTGGAGACGCCATGCACTGTAAATCACAGGACTGTTTTCCCAGTCAGTGATTAAGAAGTGATTAGATAATTATCAGTAAATGATTGGATAATGATCAGGAAATGATCAGAAAATAATTACATAATCAGTACATGATTAGATAATGAACAGATAATGGTCAGATAATTAAATCATGAAACAGCACAATTTGGATTCTAGATTAAATTACCCTTGAAATTAAAATTGCAATTATCACCATAAGATTTGGTAATATGCAAAGACGGAGAATTTAAGTGCAGTTCATACATAAAAAGTCCACTCTAGGAGACTAACATCTGTAGAAATTGCTGTCTAAACATAACTTCTCCTAATGTTAGCTAATGAGCTGCTTTAAAATACAAAGAGCTATACTAGACGGCTGCTAAAATGCCATGGCTGTAAATATTGCTAAATGGATCTGAAACGTTTAACAAGAATAAATGCCACCTGAGCTAACTGGATTTTCAAGATGTTATGTGACATTTACACACTGTACCAAAGATAATGAAAGGAATTGCTGCACAAGGGAGATTCTCAGGACCTGACGAAGTATACTGGCATTCTGTAGCCAAGTCGAAACAGACCGGAGTGAAGAAAATCTAGTGCACTCATGAAATCCTACAGCGCATTACCAATGATTACTGTCTAAAAAAATCTGTCTGAAAAGTGGGCAGTGGGATATTTTTTACACGTATTTACAGCAGTAAATCTCACAACCTACTACTAGATCTGAAAAGTCACTTGAATCGAATGCCTTTGGTTTGCTCATTAGAAATCGAAATCTATATTCTGTGTAAGCTTCTCTGTGGCATCATCTAATGTTAAAATCACTATACAAATGAACTAGAATTGAATTTTTCCAAATTTCAGAAGAGAACATGGTGTTCTTTTGGTGAAAAGTCCAGGGATAAAAAGCTCTATGGCTCTAGTAAACAGACGATTATAATTCTACATATGTATATAATTATGCTCATTAAATAGCCCAAATATATACTGATGGTCAATTTTTTACAGATAAAGCGATCTATAAAATGTTTCAGAAGGGTACAGTACCCCCAAAATGCATTCAAAGTCACATAAGCTGAAACCTGGAGCTTCTGAAGAGGTAGGAGTCTTCCTCCTGAACATACCTGATCAGGTCATAAAACCATTAATAATTAGCTGATCGCTTAGACGGCTTCTTCTGAAATGTCAAGCTAAATTTACCTTGGTGACCTTTAACACTCAACCCATCTCTGAAGCCTTTTTTTCATGCAACTGTCTATCCTGAGACCAGAGTGTTTCTCTTGACTATTTCTGAAGAGGCATGCTTTAATGTGTGTGTGTGTGTGTTATAAATACAGGCTGATTCTAAATACATCACAGTGATCCTCAGCCATAAACACACTGGTGGCTGTGTATGATGTTCAGCATAAGACAGTGTGTTACTGTTCAGTCTGCGTTCCGAGTTATTCCCATCCTGGTGTTTTTTACATTCAAAATAAATGGCTTATTGCCCCCGGGAACTGACATTGCTTATGCTCTGAACCAAACCTACCTGCAAGGTAATATATGTCAATAATAAATGTGAGTGTGCTACAGGCAGACAATTGAGGATCTTAGCATAGTTTCAGTTGTCTCAAATGAACTGACAATCACATCGAATGAAATCTGTCTCAGTATTCACACCCTGTAGTATTCTAATATGAAATGCTATTCAAATGCTTCTCGACTCACACCCAGCTATTTTGAAATCCTTCACATTCACACTTATATACTTTTCTAACCGGTAGAGTTTCTGTTTCTTTTATTCAATACATTATTAAAATCCCCCAATTAGATTTCATTAAGAAGTTTTTCTGATTGTATAAATGAAGATGTTTGATTACAGATAATCAGCCGGATTAGTATTTGAGACTAAGGCTGTGAGTCAAAGTAGGGCATGTGTGGTGTATTTTGTGTAAGAAGCACAGAGCATGATGTTGGTCAGGGCTGTCTCAAGAGCTTGGAAGCTAGCTTGCTCTGACCAAGTGTGAGATAGTTGTAAGATGATCAGGAGAGACGCAGCTAAACCGAAAGTTTAGCGTAAGTGCTATGAAATGTGTTGCCATGTCAAACCGTGACTAATTTATTCTTATGAGCCAAAGAGTCTGCGAAAGAGTGCTTGTGTTGAAAAGCAGTGGGGAAAATTACCTCGACGGGGCAACTCCTACTAGATTAGGGCCAAGACCTCGGAACAAAGAACGAGGGCCTTCCTTCTCCAAAATCATCCTAGGGGAGAGAGAGAGAGAGAGAGAGAGAGAGAGGCAGGTCAATGTAAGAAACACAAATCAAATTAAACTGCACTCTTGGAAAATTCTGAAAAACCCATCAGATCTTCAGTTCTCCTGGTGGAACCTTGAAGGGTTCTATATCGA
Organism: Hemibagrus wyckioides; assembly: GCF_019097595.1. Taxonomy (NCBI): domain Eukaryota; kingdom Metazoa; phylum Chordata; class Actinopteri; order Siluriformes; family Bagridae; genus Hemibagrus; species Hemibagrus wyckioides. Next base: position 7,774,815 of record NC_080726.1, read on the forward strand.
AAAAGGTCCTGGAACGATCCCCAGAAAAGTGCTTGTTTAAAAAAAAAATTAAATAAAATAAAATAAATAAAATAAATTAAGAGTAGATTCACAAAAATGCAGGAAAAGTCAGAAGAACCATAAAAGAATGACAATGCGGAAGTGATGGGGTAAGATAAATTAACACTAAATTAAAAAGGGACAAAGTGTAGCAATACTAATACTAGACACGCACAGAATATTATGTTAAAGCACAACTGACAGGCTAATGTTTAACGTTATCAGATTCTTATGCACAGCTTTTGTTTGTGTCCAAAATTATGTTACTTTCATTTGTTTGCATTTTATAACATTTATCGCACAAACCTATTGGTGTTTACATTTGCTGAATGAAAAGTGCATCGTATCAAGATATCGCTGTATTGCATCGATGCTGAATTGTGCACATCATTACAGCACTAGTTTATAGCTCTATATGGGAGGAGAATATCCTGCAGGATTCTCACATGAACTTCACAGCATTGTCTATTTTTATTACAAGGAGAAATACTCTAACTGAGCAACCTTTGCTTGAGATTGTGTACCATTTAATAAAACACTGCTCAAAAGGAGAAAAAAAACACACCATTTTTTTTTATTACCAGCAAAAAGCAAGAAAGCTCACACCCTTTCTGGACATTTTAAGCACACACACACACACAGGGCTGATCTGGCCTTGAGCTTTTGTGAGCACAGTGCAGGGAGCTATACAAAATTAAAAACAATACATGCCACGTTGACTTCGTTACCAGTTGTACCTTGTACACATAATTCCATTCAACTGTCTTGCATAATAATGCTGAAACATGATAACCCATCCTCAGCATTGTCCATTGTTCCCTAAAATTGACGGCATTGCAATTAAAGTTTGAACTGAGCATGAAAAATCAAAGGGGTTGAAGAGATGTGCCAAACATTTTGGCACTCCTGGGATCCTGTGGTGAGCTGAAAATGAAGGGCTTGCGAATACGGGCGCCACGATTGGCTGGAACAGGGGGAGTGTATGAGTGGGACCGAGAACAGAACTGACTTTCATAACAAAACAAAGAGTGACAGAGTGAGGAGGTAGGATTAAATATGGAATGCAAAAAAAACAGCAAAGTGTAATCCGAGTTGATGTAAAGAACATTTTGTAACCCACCATAAGAGCAGGTCATCTCGTACAACATAGCTATGCTGAGTCAAAATCTCGCTCGTGTTCTCTGGATTCACGTCCAGTCCAGAGTCATGTTTCGGTAGTGAGATCTCAGCCAAACAGGCTCAAAGCCTCCACAGCAAGCGCGAGTGTGAACCTGGCAGGCTTTACATACACATTTCCTTTTAATGCCACAGGCAGACTGCTGTTAAATGTGAAACAGCCTGAAAGACTTGTGTGATAAAGCGGCTGCTTACAAATGTGCTTTTTTAAAAAGATTCTGTACAACACTACAGTGACGGTGCAAGGATTTAATTATTAATTTAATTTGTGTGTGTTTTGGGGAGAGTGGTGGAGAATGACCTGGTGGGGTGTAAGACTGAGTAGAATGTCCAGATGTGGATTGATTTTGGATAGAACATCTGGGCCTGGTGCTATTCTGGGAAGAACAGCCTGATGTGGAGTGGTTTTGGATCTAACCTCCTGGTGTGGTGAGACTTCTGGTTAAATGTTTTTTTTTTTTCCATGAGATGCAAGAGGTGCAAGTTGTTCTAGGAAAAATAATCACATTCAGGGTGATGTGACGCACGGCATCAGTTACAACCCTGAAATTGCATCATTTCCAAAATGTGTTCCTCTTATATAAACTAGAAACAACTGTTCCCTTACCATCCTCTCATTTTTCTTTGCTCCTTTATGAAGTGAATTCAAAATCCATTACTAAACAAACTGTGTACCAAATAATCAACAACAAACAGTATTTCTTTTTACCAGCATTAGAACAAGTCCTGGTTAGTAAGTGTACACACAGAGGGAAGTGGAAAAAGTACGCACTTGAGGCAGTGTAAGGGGCCGGGGGTAGCCACTCGGGTCATGGTGGCTCCATTCACTGTGCTGAGCTGAACGCTGGAGATATAAAGCGTTATGGAGGAAGACTGCAGCCTCGTCTTTACCACCTCCAAAGGGCACGTCAAAATGGCTCCCACTGTACCACCACATCTACAGAGAGAGAGAGAGAGAGAGAGAAAAATAAAACTTAATATGGTTTTGGTGGTGAGCTATGTTCAGAACAGAAAGATTAGGTCATCCCTGGCTAGCTCCATTCCTAGCCTTTGTCCCGCATCATGACTAATATCTTCAGTTGAATTTTACATTTGTCTCAACTTGTTCTGATTGGTGTCTTTCACTTCCTCAAGGACGTACTGTGCTGTTATAATACTTGTGTGTGTGTGTGTGTGTGTGTGTGTGTATATAAGTAAAGCAATGCCCAAAAAATAATCGTGAGCTATAAAGTATCCCCTGCAAAAATTCCTCACACATATCTTTTAATCTATTAAAAACATTTTGTTTATTACCTGCCAGAAGTGTAAATAGTTAACAGACGGTTAACTGTTATGACACACCCCTTAATTTGGTAAAAAAAAAAAAAAACCGAATGTATGCAGTGTTTTTACAGTGCATTTAAAATAAAACAAGTATAAGTGAAATTTACTTCACAGTCCTGTATGCAATTTCCAGCTCAAATGGAAAAAACACAGTAAATAACATCCGTGCTTGGTTTAGTGGCCTTGATATTTCATTTACATGATCAGTTGGGAGCTTCAGAATTGTCTCTGGAAAATGATTTTCATAATTTCCTTTATATATAAAATGCATTTCCTGTGTGTAATAACGGCGTCAAAATGAGACGCAGGCATATATCAGTTCAGCCAATCGTGTTGAAGCAGATAGAAGTCAAGAGTTTCAGGTGATTTTCACATCAAAAAATGAGAAAATACAATTCATCATACAGTCGTAGTTATACGATGAATGTAGTGTAGTGTTCGTAATTCCTTAAATATAGATTTGTAATTTTCCAACACTCAATCAGTCCTCTTAAAACACCGTCTATTCACGCTTATGTATTAAAACAAAGAGTAAACTTTAAGCCTGCAGTCATTATATATGAATGTGGAATGTATAGTACTGGTATTTAGCTTCATCACCACATAATGGACCTTGTTCACTGGGTAGACATGAATGAAAAACTTTCCTGTAAATCACCTGAGCAAAGCAGAGCTTCACATCAACAGTGCAAACGAACACTGGAATTCCGACACACACTAGCATGAGTGTGAGGCTGCATGAGAAATTTCTTTCAGCATACCTCAACCTGATAGAACACCTTCAGGTTAAATTAGAGCAGAGATTGTGAGCCAGGCCAAAACTGGGGCGTCTGCCTTTACATGCACATGAATGTAATATGGAGTTGCCTTTTGCAGCTATAACAGCTTCGATTCTTCTGGAAAGGCTTTCTACAAGGTTTAGGAGTGTGTTTATGGGAATTTTTGACCATTCCTCTAGAAGCGCATTTGGGAGGTCAGGCACTGATGTTGAAGTCCTGGCTCGCAGTCTCCACTTTAATTCATCCCAAAAGTAGTTCTATCATCAGGTTGAGGTCAGGACTCTCTCATCCATGTCTTTATGGACCTTGCTTTGTGCACTGGTGTACAGTCATGTTGGAACAGGGAGGGGTCATCCCCAAACTGTTCCCACAAAGTTGTCCAAAATGTCTTGGTACGCTGAAGCATTAAGAGTTCCTTTCACTGGAACTAAGGGGTCAAGCCCAACACCTGAATTCAATGATTTGGAGGGGTGTCCCAAAACGTTCGGCAATATAGTGTACAAACCATTAAACTCAGTGCTTCATTTCTGAAGAGGCTGCACCGTGAAATGTGGATCTTTTATCGGCCACGCGTCTTCACGTGATACATGAAGTCAGAGTCCGACGGACTTGACCTTTGGAGCACAGCGGAATGTGAAATTTCTTCATGCCGAGTTTGATTTTCCGGTCTCCAGCATTCTCACGTGTATAAATGAAAGTCAATGGAGTGCAAAGTGTAGAGTGACCACGCCTTTGTTTGGGCAAGGTCATGACTGAAGAAATACTTATTCACTCTGACTCATTTGTCTATCAGGTGTAAATTTCTCACACACACACACACACACACCTCCAGGTCTGAATGATTCAAACACGTAACAGCCATAATTGCTGCAACTGCTAAGTTTACTTTGCAAATATTTTGCAACCAAAGAAAGTATATGAAAGTACCTGCTGCATGATTTATAGACAAATATTCCCTTTTCTAAGAGTTGCAACACACACGTTGTCCTTGGTCATGGACCAGTCATACACTGTGTATTCTGACATCTTTCAATCACCACCAGCATTAACTTCTTCAGCAATTTGAGCAAAAGTAGCTCGTCTGTTGGACTGGATCACACGGGCCAGCCTCCAGTTTTGGAGATGCTCTGATCCAGTGGTCTAGCCATCACAATTTGGCCCTTTTGGTCAAACTCGCTCAAATCCTTACCCTTGTCCATTTTTCCTGCTTCTAACACATCAACTTTGAGGACAAAATGTTCACTTGCTGCCTAATATATCCCACCCACTAACAGGTGCCATGATGAGGAGATCATCAGTGTTATTCACTTCACCTCTCAGTGCTCATAATGTTATGGCTGATCAGTGTATAGTATAAATGGACACCAGCTGAAACTCTAATATGTTAATCAATTTCCACCAATCACGAGCCATCACAACACTGCATGCGTCATAACCCGTCTGTAGACTTCTAGGTTTTGTGAACAAGCAAGATGACTATCAGTTAACTTAAACTATTTTGAACAAAATCTTAAGTATGACTGTTTCTCTCACATACACTCACTCTCACTGACACACCCCCTCACTCACACCCAGTTATTTACACCTCCTCACTCACACACACAACCCATCACTCGCTCACTCACACACACAACCCATCACTCGCTCACTCACACACACAGGGTCTCACACACACACGGTCTCTCACACACACACGGTCTCTCACACACACACGGTCTCTCACACACACACGGTCTCTCACACACACACGGTCTCTCACACACACACGGTCTCTCACACACACACGGTCTCTCACACACACACGGTCTCTCACACACACACGGTCTCACACACACACACGGTCTCACACACACACACGGTCTCACACACACACACGGTCTCACACACACACACGGTCTCACACACACACACGGTCTCACACACACACACGGTCTCACACACACACACGGTCTCACACACACACAGGGTCTCACACACACACAGGGTCTCACACACACACAGGGTCTCACACACACACAGGGTCTCACACACACACAGGGTCTCACACACACAGGGTCTCACACACACAGGGTCTCACACACACAGGGTCTCACACACACAGGGTCTCACACACACAGGGTCTCACACACACACAGTCTCACTCTGATGGTGGCTTAATGTGTAAATATACTCAGCACGTGTATGTGTGGACGTAGCTGCTACGTGACCACAATGTTCACATACTCACTTGTGTATCTTATGTCCGCTAGATGTTACAGGGCCAAAAGGTCTGTTCCTTTGCTTCAACATACATTAAAAATGATTCATTAAGCTAGAAAATTCAGAAGAGCGGTACTCAAAAACAGAGTATTTACTAGGTTTAAAGAGGGTTTAGAAATTCAGGCTGTAAGAGTAAAACCGGTCTGGAAGTATGTGATTTGAGATACAGCACTGGTGTGTTTATACAGTTGGGAATGCGGTGTCACAGTGAAATTTCAGAGCACGGGCTAAATGAACACAGTGTACATGCGGCCATCTCGTGCATGTGTGTGGGTGTGTGCATGTGCTGATCTGCAGGTATAATCAGCCTTTCGCTGATTTTGTATGGCATTACAGGAGGAGACAGTTAGCTAGGTAAACATGCCTTAAACTAATCCCATTCCCTCACACAGATGTTAGAAAATGGAGTTTCAATGTTTAATGTGAAGCTGAATGATCCGCCAAGTGCCATCAAACACTGTTTAGTGTAAAATATGAATTCAATTCAATTCAATAAACTTTATTTATCCCCAAGGGGCAATTAAAGGCACGCAGAGTAGTTAAAAAAATGATCAGTGCAAATACAAAATAAAATAAAACAAATAAAATACAATTGTTGTATGATAAATGGAATAAGTCTGTTAATAATAAGCTGTAGAAAATATCTGTAAAACATCTGTATAAAATACAAAATATCTGTAAAACATCTGTATAAAATATAAGAGTTTTGCTTAAAGCTGAAAAAACAAGAAGAGGAAGAGTAGAAGAAGGTGAAATAGATTGATGCACATATTAATTAAACATTATTCGAATATTGCTTTTATTATCCTTCCCTGAAACATCTAGCTCTTATTTAACAACTTTAATCCTAACCAAAGCTACGTTTTTACCAATAATGACCATCAATTTCTATGTTTCAGAAAGAAACACAAAACAAAAACAAACTCATTCTGTGAAACACAGACTCCTTAAAACCAAGTACTGTCATTCACCGAAGATCTGCCAGTAAATGCGTCCTGTTCCTCATAGTGTGATCACATGCCGCTTATCGAGCGTGTTAAAGTATCACAATAGTTATTGTAATGCTGACAGGACGGACTTGGGAAACCAGATCTTAATTATTTGCTGTATTCGCTTCTTACCTCGCGTAAAATGATGCAACACCGCAAGCAGATTAATTCATGTATGTTATATATCAAGACTGTTTACTTAAAAAAGAGCCAGTTCTGAGTTGGCGCTTTACACAACAGGATTATATAACGTGTTCAGTATAATTTAACTAAAAGCTCATCTTTATAGGTCTGAAAACATTTTCATTTTAAAGCGCTCTGTATCTACAGTGATTTTATCCAAAACAGCGCTTTCCTTGTCTACGCCGAAATGTCCGAAAACACACTCTGTGCGCGTGTGTTAACTAGATAACAGGCACAACAACATCGTCCATCTTGTTTGTTTTGAACGGAATGGGTCGAGCGATTACTTTAATTTTTCCACAGCACAATATGAAATCTACATTTTCATATAAAACATCATTGTTACTTACAGGAAAAATTTTCTTTGACCAGTTGTTTATTTCCTTCTAAATACCGAATGTGAACACTGCTGGATTTGTACAACCATTATTATTTTACTCCCATTATTTAATTTATTCCTTCTGATTTTCGGGAACTTTCCCTGCACTCCTCAGCCAAACTAAATATACAGGAGATACGTATTGCAAAAATCTGTAAAAGCACAGCCATATTATTTCTTAACCTCAGACAGGTTTTTACAGAGAGCTGTAAATGTGCCTTGTATTAAAAAAAAATATTAAAAAACTATTATTATTTTATTATCTGATTCATCTTCGGTAGCTGGTTGCGATCGCCAGACTCACACAACACCAAATATGTGAGACGCGAGAGCTTTTTAGGTTCTTTAAACACAACTGCTTTCTTTTAAGTTCAAAAACGCTTTTATTTTATAGTGTTATTATTAATACTATAATATATGATGTCATGCTATAATTTATATGTCCTTTAGTTGCAGCTGTACTTGTCATAGATAGATAGATAGATAGATAGATAGATAGATAGATAGATAGATAGATAGATAGATAGATAGATAGATAGATAGATAGATAGATAGATAGATAGATAGATAGATAAAACAAAATCACACCACAAACCCAAGAACGGTCAAGTAAATCTGGAGGAGTTACAATATCATCACAGCACTGTTCAGAGAATAGGAAAAGTCAGAAGTTGTTATAAAGGCAATATAGCTAGCATTAGAAAGCTTTTCAGAAGTGTGTGAGTGATCAATGTTTATGAACGATGTTCATGTGTCAGCACTGACCATTTTCATTACTGAACGTGTGTGAAGCCTAAAAATCTTTCACAGTGTGTGTTACCAAAACCTTTGTAGTGAATGCACAACGCAGATTTTAGTTACACAAACTCTCAATTAAAGTGCACGGTTGCTGTAATAAAAAAAATACACAACAGGGTCAGAGACTAGAATAGAAATATATGTGGCAAAATACACACACACACACAAACTCAGTTACTCTGTGTGTGTATATAGATATGTATATATTTGTGTTTTAATTGACAAATGTTATAGACAGATAGACAGACATGGATAGATAGATGTGATAGTCACCTTATTATTTATATTACAAACTATATCATTGTATTTTGTGTAATGTTAATATTTTAAGTGGTTTATAACAGACCAAATATTAAGTATGACTGTTTCTATCACATACAGACACACTCTTTCACACACAAACAGTCTCACTAACACACAGTCTCACTAACACAATCTCACACACTCTCACACACACAGAGTCTCACTCTCACATATACACTCACAACCACTCTCACTCGCTCTCTCACACACAGTCTCACTCACACACAGTCTCACTCACACACAGTCTCACTCACACACAGTCTCACTCACACACAGTCTCACTCACACTCACACACACAGTCTCACTCACACACACACACACAGTCTCACTCACACACACACACACAGTCTCACTCACACACACACACACAGTCTCACTCACACACACACACACACAGTCTCACTCACACACACACACACACACAGTCTCACTCACACACACACACACACAGTCTCACTCACACACACACACACACAGTCTCACTCACACACACACACACACAGTCTCACTCACACACACACACACACAGTCTCACTCACACACACACACACACAGTCTCACTCACACACACACACACACAGTCTCACTCACACACACACACACACAGTCTCACTCACACACACACACACAGTCTCACTCTCACACACACACACAGTCTCACTCTCACACACACACACAGTCTCACTCACACACACACACAGTCTCACTCACACACACACACAGTCTCACTCACACACACACACAGTCTCACTCACACACACACACAGTCTCACTCACACACACACACAGTCTCACTCACACACACACAGTCTCACTCACACACACACACACAGTCTCACTCACACACACACACACAGTCTCACTCACACACACACAGTCTCACTCACACACACACACACAGTCTCACTCACACACACACACACAGTCTCACTCACACACACACACAGTCTCACTCACACACACACACACACAGTCTCACTCACACACACAGTCTCACTCACACACACAGTCTCACTCACACACACAGTCTCACTCACACACACAGTCTCACTCACACACACAGTCTCACTCACACACACACACACACAGTCTCACTCACACACACAGTCTCACTCACACACACAGTCTCACTCACACACACAGTCTCACTCACACACACAGTCTCACTCACACACACAGTCTCACTCACACACACAGTCTCACTCACACACACAGTCTCACTCACACACACAGTCTCACTCACACACACAGTCTCACTCACACACACAGTCTCACTCACACACACAGTCTCACTCACACACACACACAGTCTCACTCACACACACAGTCTCACTCACACACACACACACAGTCTCACTCACACACACACACACAGTCTCACTCACACACACACACACACAGTCTCACTCACACACACACACACACAGTCTCACTCACACACACACACACAGTCTCACTCACACACACACACACACAGTCTCACTCACACACACAGTCTCACTCACACACACAGTCTCACTCACACACACAGTCTCACTCACACACACAGTCTCACTCACACACACACACACAGTCTCACTCACACACACACACACAGTCTCACTCACACACACACACACACAGTCTCACTCACACACACACACACAGTCTCACTCACACACACACACACAGTCTCACTCACACACACACACACAGTCTCACTCACACACACACACACAGTCTCACACACACACACACACAGTCTCACTCACACACACACACACAGTCTCACTCACACACACACACAGTCTCACACACACACACACAGTCTCACTCACACACACACACAGTCTCACTCACACACACACACAGTCTCACTCACACACACACACAGTCTCACTCACACACACACACAGTCTCACTCACACACACACACAGTCTCACTCACACACACACACAGTCTCACTCACACACACACACAGTCTCACTCACACACACACACACAGTCTCACTCACACACACACACACAGTCTCACTCACACACACACACACAGTCTCACTCACACACACACACACAGTCTCACTCACACACACAGTCTCACTCACACACACACACACAGTCTCACTCACACACACACACACAGTCTCACTCACACACACACACACAGTCTCACTCACACACACACACACAGTCTCACTCACACACACACACACAGTCTCACACACACACACACACACACACAGTCTCACTCACACACACACACACACAGTCTCACTCACACACACACAGTCTCACTCACACACACACAGTCTCACTCACACACACACAGTCTCACTCACACACACACAGTCTCACTCACACACACACAGTCTCACTCACACACACAGTCTCACTCACACACAGTCTCACTCACACACAGTCTCACACACACACAGTCTCACACACACACAGTCTCACACACACACAGTCTCACTCACACACACACACACACAGTCTCACTCACACACACACAGTCTCTCACACAGTCTCACTCACACACACACACACACAGTCTCTCACACAGTCTCACTCACACACACAGTCTCACTCACACACACACAGTCTCACTCACACACACACAGTCTCACTCACACACACACAGTCTCACTCACACACACACAGTCTCACTCACACACACACAGTCTCACTCACACACACACACAGTCTCACTCACACACACACACAGTCTCACTCTCACACACACACAGTCTCACTCTCACACACACACAGTCTCACTCTCACACACACACAGTCTCACTCTCACACACACACAGTCTCACTCTCACACACACACAGTCTCACTCTCACACACACACAGTCTCACACACAGTCTCACACACACTCACAACCACTCTCACACACACTCACAACCACTCTCACACACACTCACAACCACTCTCACACACAGTCTCACACACAGTCTCACTCACACATATACACTCACATTTACTCACCTACACACACAACCACGCTCACACTCTCTCTCACACACACAGTCTCACTCTCACATATACACTCACATTCACTCACCTCACTCTCTCACACGAAACTACAGACACACTACATATGATGTTTACAATCTGAATGCAATGTCACTCACCCTCCAGCAAACAGATGAACCAGGGTGTCTCTCCGACTCATCCTCACACATATTCCGGACTTCAGATCAATAGAAACCGATAAGAGTTTATCAGGAGTGTGTTAAAGCGGAGGAAGTCGCGTGACCTTGGTACTCTTGCTGAACTTCAGCAGCGCCGCGTGGAGCTCACGAAACCCGCCACAGAGAAACTCGCTAGCATAGTCTGCTAACTAGCCGAGTGTCCTTACTCCACCAACATGTTCGCGTAAAAATATTCTGGTTTTTCCCTTTTCGCGACACGCACATCGAATCCATATCCCATCTGCAGCTACAGAGCGCCGAGCAAATAAATACTGGGCACACAAACCTCGACGCTCCTTTCCATAATCCCAGCTCTTCCCCCCAAACCGTAGACTTTACCCAAACTCACTCTCTTCTTTAGTTAGGACGCATGCCAGAATTAACAAAGGTACCCTAGATAGGGTGTATGAGTCGCTGTGTTGTCTGCGCTACCTAGTGCACGAATATAGTGAGCAGCAACTATTATGAAATACAGCCGTTGCCGTGGTTGTTTTTTTATGGACCAGTCAGGGGAAGGAAAAACAGAGCTTCTGATTGGTTGCTGCGTCTTTGCACGTCTCTTTCACGTGCTGTACATGACGCTGAATGGGGCGCGTGTCGTGCACTGATAAACAGAACTAGCATGAAACTGTGTAAACGTTAACTTTACCCCAAATTTACCCCAAACTTGTCTAGGGCTGTAAACAAACTAGATAACGCTAACTGGTTCTGGGCTATAAATAACATCTCTCTTGACTCTTAAACGCGGACAAATCAATACAGAATAAATACAGACGTGACTACACAAAGCACAACGCTCAGATTGGATCAACAGTCCAAAAGTGACTAAAGTTTTCTGTCAGTGAACTCTCAGTGCTTCCTAACATGATGTTTTATTCACAGTTACTCGTTAAAGAATGCTATACTTACGTTTGGCAGACTATTACCCAGAGCAACTTGCATTTTCATGTAATTTTATACAACTGAGGGTTAAGGGGCCCTTCTTCAGGGCCCACAACCTCTTGATCAGTAGTCCATCACCTTAACTATTAAGCTACCACATCCCCTTAATACGCTTAACCCATTTCTTTCCCTGCCGTCATGTCATCAGTCGCTTTACATGAACAGCTATAATCTCTAATCATCCAGGTTCCATCCATGTAGCATTCGCAAAAATCAACAGAATTCAAAGAGCAAATGTATTTTATAAAACAGTTCACGTTTTGGATAAATATGCAAGAACGACCTCCCACACGGATATGCTTCGGTTTGTGTCTTAACTCCATGTTGAATTCAGTTTTATTTGTACAATGCCTTTAACTGATGTGAATTTTCACACACATAAAGACAGAAGTTCAGATATAGCTAGAGCTAGAGCTGGAAAGACCGAAGCAGATGAACAACTCGCAACAAGAAACCTTGAGAGGAACCGGACAAATGGGCATCATAAATATACTGTATAATAAAGATTCGGTTTGATATCTAAAAAGGAGAGATTGTTGTTTAGGGGATTTGAAGCAAACACCAATATACCAGGTATGGGTTACAGAAGTAGGTCATAAAAGGCATAAAATGATGGAAATGTGCTTTTAAATTCTTGGATCTGATTAGTAAGAAGCAGTTGAGTTTTCTATAGCAATATAATATAATCAGTTTCTTATGTTTTTTTCTTACAGGTACATGTAGTGATGAGATGAAGAGTTTTGTTTCATTTTTTGTGAACTGCTGACAATATTTCTCCTCAATTCAAAATATAACTTGTTATTTAGAGTGTATATTTAAAGGAAGTGACAAGACATCAAAATAACCCAAGATCATGCAGTATTTGCAGAGCTTTAATAACTCAAAATGTAAAAACAAATTGTGTTAATGCTTTGGCTAAATAACATTAAGAAATCAGTATTTGGTGGAATAACCCCGATTCGCACGCGTTTTGGCACACATTGCTGTTGGGGAACTTTATACCACTCTTTTTGCAAAACAGCAAACAGCTCAGCTTTGCTTGATGGTTTGTGATCATCCATCTTCCTCTTGATGACATTCCAGAGGTTTTCAGTAGGGTTCAAATCTGAAGATTGGGCAGTGTTCTCTTATTCTCTTATTCTTACTCTGTATACACTGTCAGCATTGGAAAATTGTGTTATAATACAAATAAAATAACTCAGATTAAGCTGTTATTGGAAAATTGTAAATTTTGGACGAATCAGAACTCACAAAACCCTGCTTTTAATAACTTGTCCTAGAACAGTACATTCCTAAACAATTTATTCCGTACATAAGCTGCAACGTGCTACAGGATAATGTGGTGTGTGTGTTTGTTTGTTTGTGTGTGTTTGTGGATTTTTTTTTTAAGTGTCAGCGTTCAGGTAGTAACAAGTTTATGCCACGCCTGGAGGTTCCACCCGAAATCACAACACAAGACATTCTACCCAGGACCAGGATACACTGACATGTCCTGCCTATTAAATTCTGTGCTCTAATTGTCAGAAAGTGTTGATTACTTTTCTACAACAACAGTTCTGAAGAAGAGCAGGACTACATTTTTGTCTTCATGAGAGATTAAAAAAAAAAAAAGAAACGCCGCTGAGGGAACGACTGTTTAGAGCTAGAAGCGATAACTTAAACGTATTGATTTGCAAATATTCCACCAAAATAGATCTAGGTATAATTGGTTTAAAAGTACAAGGTATCAGAACAACCACTGTAAAAAAATGCTGTGGTATAAAAAGAACAAAACATAGTCGGATCGGATATGGTGTCATTGGAACATAATATGAAGCCACACAGCACATTCATTATATTATAGTGTTGCACACCGAAGTGTCCGGACAGATCAGTAAACTGAGGTGCACTTTCTATCCTATCAAGCAAACTCTGCCCTGAACAGCACAGTGCACTGCTTTGCCAATATTTGCATATCCTGATAACCAGTTGTAAGGGGGATTAGAGGGAATGCCATTCCCGGGGTTAAAAAGAGACATAGTTCTTCCTTACTTGGTAAAACTGACCTTCCCCTCCTTTTCCGTAAGATTAATGGTATTCGTTAGTATTGATGTATAACATCACTGATCAAGGCTAGTGTGCGCTTCTGTTTGTCTTTCTTTGACATGAATTTCCTCGGCCATCCTGAGACAACATGTGCTGTTGAAATCTCTAGATAGCAATTGTACCCCATCCAGGGTGTCCTCATGCCATGTGCCCCGAGTGCCCTTGGATATTCTCCAGAATTCCCCATATTCTTATAATTGGTACCAATTATGGATGGATGAATTTACACAGTTACACGATATTGCCAAAGGTTTTGGGACACCCCTCCAAAGTAGTAAATTCAAGTTGTTTTTTTTCAGCGGCCCCTTAGTTCCAGTGAAAGGAACTCTTAATGCTTCAGCATACCAAGAGATTTTGGACAATTTCATGCTCCCAACTTTGTGGGAACAGTTTGGGGATGACCCCTTCCTGTTCCAACATGACTGCACACCAGTGTACAAAGCAAGGACCATAAAGACATGGATGAGCGAGTTTGGTGTGGAGGAACTTGTCTGGCCTTGAGTCCTGACCTCAACCTGATAGAACACCTTCTGGATGAATTAGAGTGGAGACTGTGAGCCAGGTCAAAACTGGGACATCTGCCTTTACATGCACATGAATGTAATATGGAGTTGTCCCGCCCTTTGTAGCTATAACAGCTTCAACTCTTCTGGGAAGGCTTTCCACAAGGTTTAGGAGTATGTTTATGGGAATTTTTGACCATTCCTCTAGAAGTGCATTTGTGAGGTCAGGCACTGATGTTGGACAAGAAGGTCTCTGCTCTAATTCATCCCAACATGATGGGGTTGAGGTCAGGACTCCACACCAAACTCGTTTGTCCATGTCTTTATGGACCTTGCTTTGTGCACTGGTGTACAGTCATGTTGGAACAGGAAGGGGTCATCCCCAAAGTGTTCCCACAAAGTTGGGAGCATGAAATTGTCCAAAATGTCTTGGTATGAAACTGAAGCATTAAGAGTTCCTTTCACTGGAGCTAAGGGGCCGAGCCCAACCCCTGAAAAACAACACCTGAATTCAAAGATTTGGAGGGGTGTCCCAAAACTTTTGCCAATGTAGTGTACTTGTCACATCTTTGAAAAGCAAAATCCTCTGTTATCACAGTCTTAATTTCCTCTCAAGACGCTCTCTGATCTTGTCTCCTCAGTCAGGCTCTATTTTCTGTTTTAATGGACGCTAAGCTATTCAGCCTGAGGGCTGGTGGAAAAAAACCCCAAAACAGACTAGTTTTCTTTTCTCCCCTCCAGCTGTTTATACATTACATTTGACTTTTGACACAGAAACACTGAAAGTGTATTTCCAAAACCCCAGTAATAACAGTATGGTTTCCATCCATGTGTTTTTATTGTCAACGTTGCAGTTTAATTTTGCATAATAAACCCTGAAAGGAGAGAAATTAACAGAAATTAAAAAAGAAAAGAAAAGAAAAGAGAAGAAAGGAAAAGAAAAGGTATGAGTTTGTCATGGACAAATATGAGCTAGGTAGTGACAGAAGCAATTCCACAGAAGAAATTTAGTAAATAATAATAATAATAATAATAATAATAATAATAATAACAACAAAACAACACCACCAATAATAATAATAATAATAATAATAATAATAATAATAATAATAATAATAATAATAACAATTGAGTAAATATAAAAATTTGTCTTGCCACAGATTTAGATTTTTTGGGAGAAAAGGCTTAACATTTGGTGAAAGGTTTTAAACTGGTTTATCCCTCCATACATAGCAATAATAAGCCCTTTAAAAAAATTGCTCCTGATAGAACTTTAGTGTCAAATGTTTAATAAAGGATATTTTCACAAACTGAAAATTCAACTCCATTTCAATTGTATAGAGCGTTCAACATTCCCAAAGCTGTTTTGCGGTAATACAGTGTCAAGGAAAAACTCCCTGAGACCAAATAAAGACGAAACCTTTGAGAAAAACTAAAAAAAGGGAACTCTTCTGAGTGATATTAGACAGCGGGATTATGAATCATTACAGCATACAGACATAAATACATGTGGAAACTAGAGTACATAAAGGAAATCCCCGAGACACAGGAAGAGCATGAAGACACACAGCAGAGGCAGGAATCGAACCCTCAAACCTGTAGGAAGTGTGAGGCAAACATGCTAACAACCAAGCCATCTAAACCATATTATAGCATTTCTTTTTGTT
This sequence comes from Hemibagrus wyckioides, assembly GCF_019097595.1. Classification (NCBI taxonomy): domain Eukaryota; kingdom Metazoa; phylum Chordata; class Actinopteri; order Siluriformes; family Bagridae; genus Hemibagrus; species Hemibagrus wyckioides. Next base: position 7,791,420 of record NC_080726.1, read on the forward strand.
GTTTTGTTTTTCTTGCATCTCAATCCACATCCCTCAGTCAAGCACGGGTTAAAGTCGAGTAGACCATTCCTATTTAATTCCTAATCCATAATGTGATTAGAAATCTACGGCTACAGCTACAAAACGCAGGCCAAACTGTATGTGAGGTAGAATTACTAAAACACTAACACAGCCAAATTACAGACCGGTGAGGACACGCCTAGCTCCATGTGTTTATGTGTATGTCTAGGTGAACAGTGTGAGACATGAACACAAACACACCGAGTGTTTCTGCATCAACAGCCACACGCTCGGTGTGAAAATCAGTTCTTATGTCTTTAAGCCCTGAGTGGCTCTGGTGTGTAAATGGTACGGTGAAGCGTCTCAGTCTCAGTCTCAGCAGTGACTCATGTTTATCTGTGTGTCTTGCAGTCTGGATGAATGTCTTTATTCCAAAGTCAGGTCTAACACTTCATCTAAAACTGTCCCACCTGCTAAACACACACTTTATTCCCTCACACACACCGAGCTCTGCTTCTGTACACAATCCGGAAAACACCATTGTTTCTCTCTCTCTCTCTCTCTCTCTCTCTTTTAATGATAAATAGATAAATAAATAAATAAATAAATAAATAAATAAATAAATAAATAAATAAATAAATAAATAAATTAAAAAATATTAATTCCTAAAATAAATAAATAAATAAATAAATAAATAAATAACATTGGTTTATACTAAACATTATGAAACATTTTTAAATAAGAATAATAAAAAAATTAAACAATATCAGATAGATTTAGGCCACTGAATTTTCATTTTGTCTAATAAATAAGGTTTTATATGGTACACTTTTATCTATACTTCCTGTAAAATGTGAACAAAAACTGAAGTCGCAGATCATCAAGTAATTTTCTCAATTTCATTTTGCTATTACATTTATTTATTATTGTTTTTTTTTTAAATCTATTGTTTTTGGACAACAAAAACGGTAATTTGTTGTATCTTTAAGTCAACAAATGTGTGTGTGTGTGTGTTTTAAATTTTATTTATATTTTATAGTGTTTAAATTGGTATATCATCTGACTGCGTTTTTTACTTTCCACCCTTTGTTTCAGTCCCTGGTGTGTTTCTACAGCTCACGTTTTTGTGGTGAACCTCAGGATAAACAGTGCCTGGGCCGCGGGTGGAGATTTCTTTTTGCCGATGATGCACATTTTGGCCCAAATAAACACCTTAAAATAGAAAATAAATATAAAGTAAGTGTTAAAAATAAATATCCCTACTATGACACTGTACCTGACTGACCGCAAACAAATGAAATGAAGGGATAGCTGTGCAAATAGGGTGCTTCTGAAGCCCCTGTGTGTGTGTGTGTGTGTACACACCCAGCAAAATATTTAAATTGCTCATATGTTTCTAATCCACTGTCAAATTATGCCATTTTTATTCAACACATCATTAAATGATTGAATGTTTTCGCTAATAGTACTACATGCTATAAAAACAAACAAACAAAACAAATGAATTGTATTTCAGCTGTTTCACTGAATTGTCCACTAGGCGGCAGTATCATGAGCGTCTAGCCTTGATTCATTGCAAGTAGAAGAAACATACGAAGAAATCGAACCAGGCGATGTTGCCATATTGCGTTAAATAACGCAAATGCAGTCCAACCTCTGGTTTCAAAATAAGAGTGTGTCAAAATATTAGGGAATAATAATAATAATAATAATAATAATAATAATAATAATAATAATAATAATAACAATAATAATAACAATAATAATAATAATAATAATAATAATAATAATAATAACAACAATAATAATAATAATAATAATAATAATAATAATAAGAAGAAGAAGAAGAAGAAGAAGAAGAACGGTGTACCATTTTGAAAGTTCAAAATTGTATAATGTTTCAAAATACAGAAAAGTTAAAGCCACCTAATTACAATCCTTACTAAACCAACCAATATAAAGACTTTTTATATATAGTCCACATTCATGTTTTTAGAATTCAATCCTTTAAGTGTTTGCAGTTGTATTTTGTAATTTTCATTGTGTTTTGGTTTGTGGCTTCTGGTTTGTAAAACTGGTGAATCCGTGGCTTGTGCTTTTGGGCAACAGTTCCCTTTGTTCTGTGGTATCTCTAGTCTGGTTCCTGAAACTGAATCTGAAGAAGCTGCATCTGGATTTGATTTCTGTTTTTGTGCATTTGTGAATTTAATTATCTATCCTGGTAGACTAATAATAACATAGCCATGTTTTAAGAGTCAAGTATCTACTCATTAATTACTGTGTTTTGATTTATGGTATACATTTATTTTTATAGCCTCATTAAAAACGGATAAAGCAATAAAACAAAGGTAAACAAAGTAATAAAAACACATTGTCAAGAAACAACACATCTAATAATAATAAAGAATCATAAGAATCTATCTATCTATCTATCTATCTATCTATCTATCTATCTATCTATCTATCTATCTATCTATCTATCTATTATGTAATGTATGTATGCATGTATATGTTTGTATGCATATATGTATGTGTTTGTTTATCTATCATGGATTCATTATTTATTTTTTTTAAATTTATTTTCAAGCCTTTTCAAATCTAAGATAATCCTATTATCTGACATATTATTGAATGATTTATATAAAATATATAGTTACATTGAATTTAAATGCCCTAATGTAATGTATGTACACTTACATACCTATTCCTTACATACTTACATACCTGCTTACTGAAGTGTTTACCTACTTGACTACTTTATTACTTAGTTTATTTATTTACCTACTTACACACTTATTTATTTGTTTACCAACTTATTTATTTATTTATTTATTTATTTATTTACATTTATTTATTTATTTATTTATTTGTTTGTTTGTTTGTTTGTTTGTTTGTTTGCTTACGTATTGAGTCATTCACTTTCACTGACACTGGTGAAACCCCCATCGTTGCTCATATTGTGAAAAGTGAATGAATACGAGTGTTATCCACCAATCTGGCAACCCATGCTCTGTGCTGTTTCTTCACGGCTGTGTTTTGGTGGAAATTCCGGTTAGATGTTCTCTGCGGTCTGCAGCAGGTCTGATTGTCATTATCTGCCGGTAAATCTGCATTTTTGTGTTCATTTCTTGGCTGCTGATTGTCATATCAGTGTGTGATGCTGCACTCGACTTGTTGTGTGTTTTGGAAACAGTCCTTTCTGTTATTTGTGAGACTGTAAACGTGGACATTTACTTAGGCAGATGTTTGTGCTGTGGCGTGTACAACTAGGCAGCTGTTTACAGATGTGTTTGTGTGTGCGCGCGCGTGTGTTTGGGTGTGTGTGCGCGCGTGTGTTTGTGTGTGTGTGCGCGCGTGTATTACAGCACCATGCATTGTACCAAAATCTTTGTAAAGCTTTGGTAAAGAGTTGTGTATCATGTACAAGTGCTGTGCAAAAAGGCAGAGCCCACACGTTTGTTTTTAATACACATATGTACACCGATCAGCCATAACATTATGACCACCTGCCTAATATTGTGTGTGTTGGTCCCTCTTTTGCTGCCAGAACAGCCCTGACCCGTCATGCACTGTGTATTCTGACACCTTTCTATCAGAACCAGCATTAACTTCTTCAGCAATTTGAGCAACAGTAGCTCGTCTGTTGGATCGGATCACACGGGCCAGCCTTCGCTCATCACGTGCATCAATGAGCCTTGGCCGTCCATGACCCTGTCACCGGTTCACCACTGTTCCTTACTTGGACCACTTTTGATAGATACTGACCACTGCAGACCGGGAACACCGCACAAGAGCTGCAGTTTTGGAGATGCTCTGATCCAGTCGTCTAGCCATCACAATTTGGCCCTTCGTCAAACTCGCTCAAATCCTTACGCTTGCCAATTTCTAACACATCAACTTTGAGGACAAAATGTTCACTTGCTGCCTAATATATCCCACCCACTAACAGGTGCCATGATGAGGAGATCATCAGTGTTACTCACTTCAGCTCTCAGTGCTCATAATGTTATGCCTAATCGGTGTATATATATAGTTATTTATATATATATATATATATAAAGGTTTTAAAAAGATATTTCTTGACCTGTAATGACCAAGACTATTTGAAGGAGGCCATCCTCTAGTAAGTGACCAGGTAGTCCAAGAAGCATCCAAGAATAACATGGAACATGATGCTCCCGCCCCCATGCTTCGCGGTGCAGATGGTGCTCTCAGGTTTGTGTTCAGCGCAGGGTTTTGTAGGAATCGCAATACTTTTGTTTGATTTAGTTTTACTCTCATCAGATCTGGGAAATTTCCGATGTGCTTGCAGAGTGTTTAGGCAAACAGGATTTTATGTCTCTGCCATAATCAGCAGTTTTCTGGAGTGCATGTTCATCCTGGGAGTCATCCTGACTTGTGGATTTGTTCATGGAGTCATGTTTTTGCCATAGTTTATTTTTATTTAATTTGATTTTATTTGACTATGATTACTATAATTTTAACGTACACACATTACTATTTTAATCCATGTATAATAAAATAATAATACTTCAACCAAAGAATGCTTTGAGGCAACTGGTAGATTTATTTCCCCCATCATGCTAAACTGGTGTTTATAAACACCCCTTATGCTAGCTACATTAACTGAGTCTTTCAAAACACTGAAACATAAGAAACATTAGTGACTGGCTCTGAGCAAAGAGGTTGAATTATAGTTGTGATTTCTGTGATCCTCATGTCTCTGTTTAAGCATAATGACATGTTTCTACTGTGGGATGGTGGTAATGGCTGGTCAGTTGTTGCATGTGTGTGAGTTAGAGAGAAAGAATGTCTATAATTGTACCTCTGGGATACGTGTGTGTGTGTGTGTGTGTGTGTGAGTATGGCGAACTAAATGTCCATGGTAAGTTTAAAAGGCCGTATTTGATGTTATTGAGCTGTCTTTTGTGTTCAGGTGGCCAAAAGTGGGTGGTGCATGGATGGCTGATGGACAGGTGTCTGGACCAATCACAACACAATGCTGGCACGGAACCGCTTCATCCTGCTGCTGGTGGTTGGCGTGGTGCTAGCTGTGCTAAGCTTCAGCATTCAGTACTGTAAGTGTGTGAGAGAGAGTGTTGGTCCATTTCTCGTAAACTTTATTCGTTCCACAAAAATATCACATCATGATACTTGAGGACATTTCTACGATACACAATAGGGATTAATGTCTATAGATTTCACGCCAAGAGTCAAGAAGCTTTTATTGTCATTTCAACCACATATAGCTGACGCGGTACATAGTGAAATGAAACGTTTTTCCAGGACCCTGGTGCTACATATAACATATAATTACTAGCGCAGAAACAACAACACAGAGCTGGGACAGAAGTTTGTCCTATTCACATAAAGTGCAAAGTGTGCAAGTAGGTGCAAACAGAGCAAAGACAAGACAGTGCAAAAACAGGAAGTACAAAAAAACAACACAAAACAGGACACATAGCGCTGAAGAAGAACATGTGCAATGAAACAAAATGAAATGATGCACAAACTTGAAACCTGTGTAAACCAGGTATCTGATAACATATATGATTGTAACATATATATCTATCTATCTATCTATCTATCTATCTATCTATCTATCTATCTATGTATCTATGTATCTATCTATCTATCTATCTATCTATCTATCTATCTATCTACACTACATTGCCAAAAGTATTCGCTCACCTGCCTTGACTCACATATGAACTTAAGTGACATCCCATTCCTAATCCATAGGGTTCAATATGACGTCGGTCCACCTTTTTGCAACTATAACAGCTTCAACTCTTCTGGGAAGGGAGAAGAGGTTTAGGAGTGTGTTTATGGGAATTTTTGACCATTCTTCCAGAAGCGCATTTGTGAGGTCACACACTGATGTTGGACAAGAAGGTCTCCGCTCTAATTCATCCCAAAGGTGTTCTATCGGGTTGAGGTCAGGACTCTGTGCAGGCCAGTCAAGTTCATCCACACCAGACTCTGTCATCCATGTCTTTATGGACCTTGCTTTGGTCACTGGTGCACAGTCATGTTGGAAGAGGAAGGGGCCAGCTCCAAAATGTTCCCACCAAGTTGGGAGCATGGAATTGTCCAAAATGTCTTGGTATGCTGAAGCATTCAGAGTTCCTTTCACTGGAACTAAGGGGCCAAGCCCAGCTCCTGAAAAACAACCCCACACCATAATCCCCCCTCCACCAAACTTTACACTTGGCACAATGCAGTCAGACAAGTACCGTTCTCCTGACAACCGCCAAACCCAGACTCGTCCATCAGATTGCCAGATGGAGAAGCGCGATTCATCACTCCAGAGAACGCGTCTCCACTGCTCTAGAGTCCAGTGGCGGCGTGCTTTACACCACTGCATCCGACGCTTTGCATTGCACTTGGTGACGTATGGCTTGGATGCAGCTGCTCGGCCATGGAAACCCATTCCATGAAGCTCTCTGCGCACTGTTCTTGAGCTAATCTGAAGGCCACATGAAGTTTGGAGGTCTGTAGCGATTGACTCTGCAGAAAGTTGGCGACTTCTTCGCACTATGCGCCTCAGCATCCGCTGACCCCGCTCCGTCAGTTTACGTGGCCTACCACTTCGTGGCTGAGTTGCTGTCGTTCCCAAACACTTCCACGTTCTTATAATACAGCTGACAGTTGACTGTGGAATATTTAGGAGCGAGGAAATTTCACGACTGGATTTGTTGCACAGGTGGCATCCTATCACAGTTCCACGCTGGAATTCACTGAGCTCCTGAGAGCGACCCATTCTTTCACAAATGTTTGTAAAAACAGTCTGCATGCCTAGGTGCTTGATTTTATACACCTGTGGCCATGGAAGTGATTGGAACACCTGATTCTGATTATTTATGGATGGGTGAGCGAATACTTTTGGCAATATAGTGTGTATATATATATATATATATATATATATATATATATATATATATATATATATATATATATATATATATATATATATATATATATATATATATATATATATATATATGCAGTATATGCAGTAGCAGCGGTTGAAGTGGTTAAGGCTCAGGCTCGTTGACCGGAAGATCGGGGGTTCAAGCCCCATCACTGCCAGGTTGCCACTATTGGGCCCTTGGGCAAGGCCCTTAACCCTCTCTGCTCCAGGGGCACTGTATCATGGCTGACCCTGCACTCTGACCCCAACCTCCAAGGCTGGGATATGCAAAGAAAGAATTTCACTGCAGTAATGTATATGTGACAAAGAAAGGCTATTTCTTTTTAGTGCAAATAGAAATAAACATTATAGCAGCGGGTGAAATATCATAATGTATGTATATGTGTATATATATATATATATATATATATATATATATATAATAATGTAATTTGCTAGGAAACTGCCAGCAGTGTTGTCATTTTCATGGAACTGTTATTTAGTATATAATAAGTAACTGATTTAGCACCATACAGTTGAAAGAAAATGAATATTTATAGAAAAAAAATGGAAAATTTTACAACATTAAGATCATTGTAACATTCTAATCATAATTATTGGAATATGGCAAGAAATTATAGCTTGGTGTTTTGGTAAAAAATCAAACAAACACACAAATAAAAAAAAATGTTTTGCTTGATAGCAAAAATGGATAATAATAATATGTATAAATATAATGTGCTTCATTATCCACAATTTACAGTTGGTACTAGCACAGCAGAAAGAAACAACAACAACAACTAGTACAGTCTTTGAGGCAGCAGTATTATTCACCTTTAGGATTGATGATCTTTAGGATTATTGCTCTTTAGAATTAACAACTTAAACCTATTAGTACTGCCTTTAATCAAACACTCGTTTAGAGTCGAATTAGGATCAGAGATTGAGCAGTTAATAACTCCCACAAAGCTGTAACTTGGCTTATTTAAGTGATAAGACACCACTACATCAGTATATTACCAATAATACTGATTGAGCAAGAATTAACTGAAGATGTGCTGTTAGCAGAGTAGCAGAGTTACTGTTACTACCCCGAAGTGGCTTATTCTCCTTTAACAGAAAACCCCAAGTGTTGTACTGCAATTAGCCCACAATTACATGTCCTTTCTTTAACTATTTATAGTTACATATAATGTTGTGTTATAATATATATAATGTTATATATATATAATGTTGTGTCCAACATATAATGTTGGACATCTGCATAACCCGTTAGTTCCTCTTACCACTTATGCTGTTACTGTAAATCAGCTATGAATCCTCTTTCACTTTTTCTCTTTTGCAGTTTGTCTCACTAAAGTTCTCTGTCCTAAAGACTTTTCCATGCAAAACTGTTACAAAGCAACACGCCGTCTATAAATCTTATCTAAACTATTCATTATCGAAAGTTTCACCATATTAAAGATTTTTCGATTTTAAAATAACAAAATAATAACTTATTCAGACATTAGTAGCCTTAAATTATGTTCCTGTGATTCACCATAGAAGCAATAACATATTAGAATAAGCGCTTTCATATACAGCGCCCTCCACGATTATTGGCTTCAATTACATTTATTTTATAGGAATTGTTAGGGGTGCCAATAATTGTGGAACAGGTGACTTTATTAAAAAAAAAAACATTATTATTATATTAATTATATGATTAATAATTCATTATTATTATTATTTTTATTATTATTATTTATTTTTTAGTCTTTTTTTTTTTTATTCACTTGAGTTAAAGGTTAGATTTCTCTACAATTTTCAGTGTGAGATTGTGCTTCTGAAATAAAAAATGAATTTATCTTAACCAGGAGTGCCAAAAATTGTGGAGGTAAACTGGAATAAAACTAAAGAAACTCCAGACATTAAAAAATGATTGCCTTTTCCCTGAGTTGCCATATTTAAAAAAAAAAAAAAAAAAAAAAAATGCTATATATTTATTCGTCGTTTGTCGTATTGCGACATTTATTTACTGTACTTTATCCTAGTGCTACATTTTGTCTGTATTTGGAAGTGAGGATGTATTTTGGTGAGTAAAAAGGACCGGTCAGTGCTTCATTCAGATGGTTGTAGTTGATGATTAAGGTAGCGATTAGGCAGAGGCTTTACAGATTTTATTAAGTGATGGAGAGGACGAGCGGTTCTAGCGGTCCTGCGGAATAAATGATGGCCTATGGTTTGACAAATCAGGTTGTTCTCGGAGCTGATGATGATCAAGTTAAAGAAATATGACCGAACACAGAATAATGTTGTTTATGTATGTGTCAGTGAACTTGATGACTCCATGTCTTCTTTCACTGACTGAATCTCCAGTAATGAGCTTTAATCTGTGTTGAAACAGTATGAAGAGGCTGAGTAGGAAGAGGCGGTAGCACATTTAACAGCACAGGTTTGTTTGTCCTTGAGCTCCTACAGAACGAGTACAGAGGGCTGATCCTCGAGACTTTTCATGATTGATGATTTTATTAAGTCTCTCTGTTACCTTTGTTCTCACATATCTCTCTCTCTCTCTCCCTCTCTCTGTCTCTCTCTCTGTCTCAGTGAGCTCATTACTTATTCATTCTTTACAAACAGGAGCTGAAAGCAGGCTGAATGTAGGACTGAATTTCATTTGAAATTCTGTCGCTCGGTCTTTCAGCTCACTGATACGTGCCACTACACAGTAATGAGTGGCTAGAGAGCAGGGTTGCCAGATCACAACCAAACGAGTAAAAACACTTTAATTAGTTAATCTAGAACAATACTACTAATGATGAATCAATGCATGGCAAGTCAAATGAGCACCTCTATGATATGTGACTATTATTCTATTATATTTTATATGGAACGAAAGAAAGTAATGAGTAAAGTAGTGCATCGACTTGAACATGCATGTGAATTTGGAAAACACACCAGATCCCCATCGTATCCCAAAGATCCATCTACTGCACTGTAGCTGTTGTAAAATATCCAACATGCTGCATGTCACAGGTAAACACAAGTGGGCTTTCAGTGTCAGACTCTTAATTTATTATCGATAACATATATTACAGTAAAGAGAGACCATAACATTATGACTTGCCTAAGTTAATCCTGATAGATAGACATTTTCATCAATATTGCTGTTTTATGTGTTTTGTATTGTGTGTGTGTTTTGAGTTTAACCAAAATTTAAATATATAATATTTGACTTTCCATTCAGTTCAAATGAGGCAATGACTTAAATAAAGATCGCACGTTTATGCTGCAGGGTAATATAAGAGCTTACACAAAAAATCAGGGTATAAAAACTTTCCTTTAGCCGGTGGGAGACATCTCTCCATCTCTTTCCTTTTCTCTTTACTTACTTGAAGGCTGCTGTAAGGCTACAGGCTACAAAGAGCTCTTTGTCTGGCTGTGGCTATGTGGGGACCTGCTATGGGCTGTGTGTGTGTAACAGGATTGGTCAGTGTGAGTAACCAGGTGGGAACAAGGGAAAAGGCTTGATTCTGAATAGACTTCAGTGAGAAGTGAAAACACCCACACCCACACACACACACACACACAGAAACACATTCAGATGCTTTGCAGATGTTGTCACTAAAACACACACACACACACAGAAACAAACTTCCAAAATGCCGGCCTATTTCCAGACACATCTCGTTCTTCTCCTGTTTGCTGGTAGGTTTGAATTGATGTGATGTTAAATGGGTGTGTTAGTGTGTGTCTGTGGTTTCAGTACCTGCATGAGACGATGTTTAGCTGGATAGTTTTGCTATATAGGTTTTTTTGTGTGTAGTTTTGTCTGGATTATTCAGTCTGCATTGATGAGACTGTTGAACTGCAAGACTGTAGAGATTAGAGGCACTGCAGTGCCATGCTGTTTCTCTGTCTATTGATTGTAGGAAATTTCCTATAAGGAAACAGGAGCCAGGAATTTAAAATGGTGTTGGTGTGTTTCAGTTTTGTGTCTAAACTTTGGAGGAAATAGGAGCGAGAATACAGTTAATAAGTTATTAGTAATTTAATAGGATTTAATTGAATGTAAATTAATACAAGTGTTTATTTGTTTTCAGTTTGAATTTCCACCAAAAAATCATTTTCTTAAGAATGTCCTTCTTGTATTTTATTTTTAATTTTTTTTAAATAGCATGATTTTCCCAATCCAAAACATATAGGATGCTTTTAAAAGTTTATAGATTTTCTCTCAGTTTATACTTTCTAACAGTCATGTATTACATTTGGTAGAGTAATATTGTATGGCCTGATTTTAGAATTAAATTAAATTAAATTAAATTAAAATAAAATAAAATAAAATAAAATAAAATAAAATAAAATAAAATAAAATAAAATAAAATAAAATAAAATAAAATAAAATAAAATAAAATTTTATTTTATTTTATTTTATTTTATTTTATTTTATTTTATTTTTTCTTCCACATCACTGTGTTTATTGTGCACAAAATTATTAACACCACAACACCTTGTAATATAAAATGTAATTTAAATTGTAATTTAAATTTAAGTTTTATTTTATTTTATTTTGTTTTCTACATCACTGTGTTTATTGTGCACAAAATGATTAACACCACTAAAAATAGTTAAAAGTAAATGCAAACTTTAAAAAAATTTAATTAATTACGTTAAAAATACTGTTAAAATACCTTGCAATACAGAAAGTGGTGCTCCTGTTTACTTCTCATCAGCTATTGAAGGATAATTGTTTTAAGATATTCTAACTTTTCTAAGTAATATTTCTAGTTTTCCTGAGCGAAGTATGCTAATCAGTGGGTATGATTGTTATCAAACGACAAAGCAGTGAGTGACCGGTCCATCCTGATGGCAGTGCTCCATGCTGAGTAATTTTAACAATGGCTTAAAATGAAAAGATGTTCTTCAAATGAGCTAAAATTAGCTCTGTTATCTACAGAGAGTTACAGGGTCTGAGTTGGCTTGGAAGTTAATGGGTGTGGTGGAATGTGTGGAGAAGCAAATAAACAGTCGGTCATTAGGTTCATTTGGTCTGTTTAGAATAAACTTACATATATGTATCTCTCTCTCTCTCGCTCTCTCTCGCTCTCTCTCTCGCTCTCTCTCTCTCAATTCTCGATGCTATATACACTCTTTAATGCCCATGTACCCATTTTTTTAAGTGGAAATGCAACATGCAAAGATGCAACAAACTTTTCTCTTTGGAATAATAAGGGCAGGGAATGGCTTTGGATAGAAAGGGTTCCACTTTTTCCACAAAAACATGAATAAAAGGAGAGGCATGAGAGTATGAAGGGTGTGTGAGAAGTGAGTGGCATGCTGAAGTGTTCTTCACACAAAGCTGTAATGTTAGCTCAGGACACTGAGACTTCAGTCTGTCTGGATTCTTTTTTTGGATTTGGGTGCTGTACATTTTAAAGGAATCTCTCTCTCTCTCTCTCTCTCTCTCTCTCTATGTCTGTTTCTTTCTTTCTTTCTTTCTTTCTTTCTTTCACTCTCTCTCTATCTCCCCCCCCCAGTGCAACCAATACCAACCAATCCGGTGGCAGAAGTTGGGACGCTCGGTAAAAACAGGAAGAGGGTAAACCCAGTGGTCCATACAGAGCCACCAGAGCTTGACCCGATCAGTGATGCTTACCGATACTGCAACCTGCCTAATCACACAGAACACACACGCGAGGGTGAGATATACACAACCCCCTACACACACACACACACACAAATAAATATATACAACATATATGCAAAACTGCAACTCAGCCCACCATTGTCAGGTCAGACATGATGATGAGCTCACACGCTGACACACTTTCTTTATCCTGTGTGGGTTATGTTGTGTGTAGGTCACAGTCCGGCCGACTACAAGCTGCTCTTTGTACAGGTGATGATTCGCCATGGCGACCGTTACCCGCTCTACTCCATCCCTCAGACCAAGAGACCAGCCGTCGACTGCACGCTGTCACCTCACAGGCAAGCTCCTCATAGACAAGATTAGCCAAAAGGAAAACACTGTCAAAATTGAGCGTTGCAACAAACTTTAAGTGCACGGTGGCTTAGTGGTTAACACGTTCGCCTCACACCTCCAGCGTCTCACTCCCGCTCACTGTGTGTGTGGAGTTTGCATGTTCTCCCCATGCTTGGTGGGTTTCCTCCGGGTGCTCCGGTTTCCTCCCACAGTCCAAAGACATGCTTCTAGGCTGACTGGAGTCTCTAAATTGCCCGTAGTGTGTGATTGTGTAAGTGAATGAGTGTGTGTGTGTGTGCCCTGCGATGGGTTGGCACTCCGTCCAGGGTATATCCTGCCTTGATGCCCGATGATGCCTGAGATAGGCACAGGATCCCCGTGACCCGATGATAGATCGGATAAGCGGTACAGACAATGAAATGAAAAAAACAAACTTTAAGTTTTGAGTCAGGAGAAAGAGAGTTACAAGAAAACTCCTAGTTCTAATTCTTACATGTTTGCACAGATATAAGGCTCTTAATTCCACTGGAAATCATCCCAGCAGACTAGCAGTAACTACTTGGAAAAGATCATTTTATTTTCAGCCAAAGATATAATTTTTCAGTCCAAATGTGTGTTTATCTTGCCTGTCTGTTTCTGGTGTTATTAGTAGATAAAAAGTGAGCAGAGTAATGATAACATGGGCACGAAATGACAGAATGCCAACCTTCTCTCTCTCTCTCTCTCTCTCTCTCTCTCTCTCTCTCTCTCTCTCTCTCTCTCTCTCTCTCTCCCTCTCTCTCTCTCCCTCTCTCCCTCTCTCTCTCCCTCCCTCTCTCTCTCCCTCTCTGTCTCTCTCTCTCTCTGTCTCTCTCTCTCTCTCTCTCTCTCTCTCTCTGTCTCTCTCTCTCTCTTTCTCTCTCTCTCTCTCTGTCTCTCTCCTCTCTCTCTCTCTCTCTCTCTCTCTCTCTGTCTCTCTGTCTCTCTCTCTCTCTCTCTGTCTCTCTCTCTCTCTGTCTCTCTGTCTCTCTGTCTCTCTCTCTCTCTCTCTCTCTCTCTGTCTCTCTCTCTCTCTCTCTCTGTCTCTCTCTCTCTCTCTCTCTCTGTCTCTCTCTCTCTCTCTCTCTCTCTCTCTGTCTCTCTCTCTCTCTCTCTCTCTCTGTCTCTCTCTCCCTCTCTCTCTCTCTCTCTCTCTCTGTCTCTCTCTGTCTCTCCTCTCTCTCTGTCTCCTTTTCCTGACATCTGCCTTTCATTCCAGTGAAGAAAGAGAGCACAGACAGTTAAAGAAGCTGTAAGGAATCTCAGTTAAGTTTAGTTTCGGATGCCGACATGTGTCAGTGACCCAGCAGGCTGTGTTATCCATCTATTTACTGTTCTTACAGTAATATGTAAAAAAGTAAAAAAAAAAATAGTTTGCACATTGCTCCACTGAAAAATATTTAAAAATAAATAAACAAACAACAAAAAAAAATCTCTCGGTTTGTAGAAACGTTCTTGTTAAAAATTCACAGACAGTTAAAATACCTTGCAGTTTAGATTTTAATAAGCTATAAGGCAATACAGTTTTTGCTGCTAGGATATTTAAAATAAACACATAAACATACGTAGACATGATATCATAAAGCTGCAGACTTTTTTACATGTCCAATCTATTCTCTTTTGCCCCCCTGAGCTTATGCCTGATTATTTAAGTGATAAACAGCCCTAAATGCCCTTGAGAAAAGCTGCTTCCTTTAAGGTTATGCATAAAATGTTTACATAGCTTTAGAATACTTTTTACTTAGGTAGGTGTAACCAGATTAGATTAGACTGTCATGTGTGTGTGTGTGTGTATGTTTAATAAACTGGTGATACAAATTTTGGACTTATATGACATGATGACCAGGCCTCCTGGATGTCATAAGAGGATCTCGCGCTCTTATTGCCACGGGCCGGGTTCGATTCCGGGTTAAATGGGAGGGTTGTGTCAGGAAGGGCATCTGACGTAAAACCTGTGCCAAATCGAAACATGGAGACCAAATGATCCACTGTGGCGACCCCAAACAACCGAAAGAACAACAACAACAACAGCATGACATGATGACCTTTGGTTATTGCCTTTGAATATGTAAATATTGCCAACAAATCAAATTAGTATTAAATTCCATTCTCCTCGTCTTATATATTACGATACTGCAGTAATCACTGCAATCCTGAGTGTTCAGACAAGCAATCTGACTGTGTGTGTGTGTGTGTGTGTGTGTGTGTGAGACACACTAAGATAAATATTCTCTCCCCTCTTCCGCACTGCTTTGTTGTACACATTCCCTTTGATCTGAAATTGTTTGTTTCCATGGTTTCGCTCCAGTGTCCTGACCAATCATGGTTCTCTGAAGCCAGATGGACTAGGAATAGTTATTAATTTACTATACACATTTCAGTACAGATTTATTCTATTCTTTATAATCATCATTTTATTTAATCTTTACAATCTTTTTCAGTCTCACTCTCTAAACATTTTTATTTGTATTTGCTCTCTCCATCTCAATCAAGCTTTCTTTAAACACCCACACACTTGAACTTTATTGATCCAGTGCTTACATCATGTATAGTGTGTTGCTTTAATGCCTCCTAGTGGTAAAAGAAACCTATTACACCTTGATTTTTTCCCTCGATTCGCATCGTCACACTAGTTTTTTTGTCCCCCCCACAGAATGCCCTCTCACCCTCTACTGGCCTCCTTCATCAGTCACATGGCCCAGGGTGGGCGTGGCCACTGGGATGCATCACTGAGCTCACTAGCCAGAGTCCCCAATCACAGCAATTGTGAGCTAGGCGAGCTCACACAGACAGGTAGCCAATCACGGCTCAACCTACACACATATATACACACACACACTTTAAGACATCCTGTGTGAATAATTTTTATAGTGGACTGTATATACACTCTTAGGGGGATAAAAATGGTTCTCAGGTTTTCTTTGGATAGTTAAAGATTGCTTGGGAAATGGGAAAATGGAAACCAGAGGGACAAACTGAAGCTTAAGGATTCAGGATTTTTTCCATTTTTCAGTGTAACAGGTTAGATTTCAGTAGAGATTTCTAACAGTATTACAATATAGCTAAAACATTATAGGCCACTTTCTGTGTGGTGTTGTGGTGTCATCAACACCCCCCTCATCTATTGTGTCTCCATGTTGTTGTTTTTATCTTCTCTTCATATCTCTCCTCTGTCCATCTCAGGTGTGGTCCAGCATTTAAAAAATGGCGAGCTCTTGCGCCAGGCTTACATCAAACACCACAAGCTGCTTCCTCATGATTGGTCATCACAGCATCTGTGGGTGGAAACTACTGCTAAGAGCCGCACCCTGCAGAGTGGCTTGGCGCTGCTGTATGGTTTCCTTCCCAGTTTCGATTGGTCAAAAGTTATGGTGCGGCAGCAGAGGAGCACTATGTTCTGTGGCTCATGGTGTGATTGTCCAGCACGGAACCTCTTCCTGGATGAGGAGCAGCGTCGTCAATACCGTCTTCGCACCTCTAATGCTGAGCTCGAGCGCACTTATGTTGCCATGGCGAAGGCGCTGGGCGTGGCCACACGTACGATGCGGGCAGCCAACCCGATAGACGCGCTGCTGTGCCACCTTTGCCATGGCTTGCCGTTTCCCTGTGCCAACCCACATCCATATCCTGTATCCGAAAACGGGGCATGTCTGACATTACAGCACTTTGCTGTGATTCGCCAGCAGCAGAGAGATGACGAGCGGGAGCGTAAGGAGGCGGGGATTTACCGGCGCTTTGCCGTGCTTGCGGCACATCCTTTCCTGAACCGGACAGCGTTACGCATGGAGAAGGCTGCCCGAGGCAACACTGAGCCTGTCTTTGCACTAGCCTCTGCCCATGACATCACTATGGCACCAGTGCTAAGTGCCCTTGGCCTGGAGGGGGCAGGGTTTCCACGTTTCGCTGCTCGCTTGGTGTTCGAGCTGTGGAAGAGTCCGGATGCAAAGGGGAAGGGGACACGAGGAGGTGTGGCAAACACTTACGTTCGTGTGCTCTATAATGGAGAGGACTTGACCTTTGAAACTGCTTTCTGCCGTGACCATGACCGCCACTTCACTCAGCCGTTGTGCCCTCTGGGTAACTTCTTGTCCTTTGTAAGAAGAGACATGTTTAGTATTGTTAACGCCACCAGCTACTATCAAGCCTGTCATCAAAGCTTAACAGGGTGACAGATAAACAGGGAGTAAGACAGGAATAACTGAATATATTTTGGGGGTTTTATTATTTGTTAGTGGTTTCTGTAGTAAATAGTTTGATAGTGTTTTCTTTGAACAATTAATGTTGTACTAAACATATGTCCTAGAGCATTTTAAATTGGTCTCGCACGTTCACTTGTATGTGAAGTGATGCACGAGTGACTTGGGTGTCCATGTGAATTGCACATTTGTGTTCTGTCGAGATGCTGATGCTGTATACAGTGTTTCATCTTCAACAATTCCTCAAGTCTTAAGGCTTTTACACACCCAACATGAGGTTTTTAACCCAAACATGCATTTATACAATCTTAGATTTCTGTTTAGCACCATTTGTCCCTCTGTGGGTGGTGTTAAAGGCTCTTAGAGGGTCCTTCCTGAAAAGATTTCAGCACACTGAGGCAGATGTTGGTGTACTCCTTCGGTGCGTCTCACTTGTTTTTCCACATACTGACTCTTTCCTTTTTTTATTTTTTTTTTGAGACACCACAAAACCTAACCAACCTGGTAAGTCGTAAACGTGATTTGTCACCTCTTCTGTCAGAGCATAAAACGTGCAAGCATCTACACAGACACAGGGCTAAAAGAAACACTACGTTTGGTTAATAGAGCCAGTAATTGATTAATCTCTGATTAATTTAATAATAATCTGAAAGTATAAACACATGGTGAAGTGCAGCTCGGGGGTCGAACAGTTCACGGTTTGTCACGTTTGTGGACGGTTCGGCTCTACAATTTGCATTTGAACTCCACAGACGTTGATGCCGTTTTGAAAGATTTGGTTAAACCCGTGTGTTCGAGAAGTAGAGTGACAAACCAGTCTGACCTTTCCAGGTGATGGAGAAAACACACAACAGGTCGGTTGTGAAAGTTGGTGCATATTTGACACTTTCTGTGATATTTAGTCGTCGTGTGTTCGTCGTGAAGTGGGCCTTTACTACAATCCTTTGGTTTACATTCATCCGCTCACATAGACAGGTACTGTAGACTGTAGCATACATAGAAGGATTTTGACAATATGATTAGAAGGATATTATCATCATACTGTACACAAAAGGAGTGATGCTTCTCTTGACCTTATTTCTTGAACTTAGTCAAAATAATCAGATGAGGAAATGCGTTTTGAATGCCTGGACAGGTTTGTCCTGAATAATAGCAATATTGTGTGTGCAGCGTATCACCATAGTGTATCATTTCTTACTTTGCACATATCCATCAAGGCCAAACGGCATTAAAAGAAACATTTGCATCCTTGGATTTAAACACCAAATCAGGTTTAATGGCAACCCGCTCAGTCTAAACCATGGAAATCTCCATTAATATTCGGGTCACTTGTACTGCTGTTTAATTTATTTAAATGATACTGATGCTCTGATTTTGTCTTAAAGCTTCGACATGGAACACGCATCAAGCACATTCCTCTTCTTCGAATCCACATAGTTGCAGTTAATCTGACCAAAACCACTTCGGAAACGAATCTTAAACAAGTGGAAGTTAGCAACAGATGCAGTGAAGCAATAAATCACCCCAGACGTATCATTAGGGTTAGACAGGATGTTTTCCAGCGATACCTTAGATTTAACTGACTCTTGTGTGAGTGAAATAATAATAAAGCCAGGGTTTGAGTGTATATGAGACAGTGAACTGAGAAAGTACTGGACACTAGCACTTTGATTGACTGTGTGTCTGAGTTTGAGTGAACACAATGAGGTTTGATATGCAGCTCTGTCGGCTTTCATTTAAAAGCATTTCAACAACACTTGCAAATCAAGCACTGATTACCAGCACAGTCCTGAGAACAATCACACTGATTCATACAAAAAAAAGGATTTTGATGATAAACGTTTATCACGTTATGTCTGCAGACTTGGTTTTTGTACGGCGTACAGTTTTTTCAAAAGTTTTGTAAAGTTTGGAGGTTTCGGCGCACACAGCCACTTTATTCCCATCTTCCTGCAGCGATCATGATGTTTAGATACGCTGCAAATGTACGGATTTGTGTTCGACTAATCACAAGATTATTTTCATACCTTACATATCTGCTTTTTAACGGAGGAAAACAGGAGCGTTTAAAGTCCGGTGTAGGGAATGTTGACGGGTTTTGTACGGTGATCACTATTTTTTTATGATTAATATTATCGTGCTCTAGAACATTCCTTAATATCGAAGCACATTTTACAATAAAGTCACATTCCGAGTGGATTTTGTGTTTTTGTGTTGTGATTTTGTCTTTGACAAAAATATAGGTACACAATCAACAAAAATGGAGCATATATAAGGAATAATAAAAAATCAATAATCAATAACTAGGTGCTGTGATGCAGTCTAACATGAAGAGGAGCTACCCTGAATTTAATTTAATTTAATTTAATTTAATTTAATTTAATTTAATTTAATTTAATTTAATTTAATTCTTTTTCTAATTTTATTAATTTATTTATTTTTCCCCAAAAACCATTGTGAACACTATAAAAATGATAACATATTAAAACAGGTCCATTCGTATAAACCTGTGATTTGTCTTTCAGCTGGAAAACATCTGTAATTGAAAAATGAATTGACACATTCTGACCAATCAGAATCGAGAATTCAGCAGAGCTTATTAGGCACAATAATAAGTTCTACTGAACTGTTTGTTTTGATTAATACAAATAATGCTGATAAATAAATGCTGGAATCTGGAGGAACCAAAGCTCTGGCAATTGTATAGATGTACATTTAAAATGTTTTGTATCACATGATTTATACCAGATACAAGTTACAGAGCTTTCTGTTTAGGTCATTGGTCATTTGGGATTCTTATTATAATACAGAAATAGAACAATTAGTAGTCCAATGCCATAATGTACCTATAATAATAATAATAATAATAATAATAATAATAATAATAATAATAATAATAATAATAATAATAATAATTGAATCACTACAGACCTTGCTTGTACATGCTGGACCCTACACTGAGAATCATGACACAAGGTGGCAGCAGTGCTGCATTCATATAAAAAGTCATGGCAGGAGTCAGCAGATTTCAACCAGGTCCATGTCAAAGCACATATCAGACACACACACACACACAAGGGTGTTCGTCTCCATTGGGAATCTTTTTCTTAGGATAACCTAAAATCAGGAGAATGTGTGTATGTGTGATCTACATCACTGCAGATTTTAAGCTGACGATAGCCAAATGTGTGTCAGGAGCCTTTGCGAGTGTGTGTGTGTGTGTGTGTGTGCGTGTTTAGATAGGCGTTGAGAGAGAGAGAGAAAGAGTGAAAGAGCTAGAGGGCCAGCACTCAGCATAAGACGATTTTAATGAACCTTGCTTAAGAGCCAAAGAAAAGATCATTCATTTAGTGAGTCAGACGCAGGAATCGATCTTCATTAAAGTGTGTGTGAGTGTGAGTGCACTATAGAGGATGATTAAAGCATTTATATTGTCTGAGTGTGTGAGTGTGTATGCGTGTGTGTGTTTTCAACAAATGATATGCACACTGGTCATTTTTCAGTCTTTTCCAAATACAAAGATGGAGCAGATGGAATTCAGTTTTAATCATTAACATGTGTGTGTGTATACTGTGTGTATGTGTGTGTCTTACTCTCTTGTTCTCTCTTTCTCTCTTTCTGTTTAAATGGGTCAGGCGTCTGTCTCTAGGGAGAGCTACAGTTCTGCAGAAAAAGGCAAAAAAGGCGAGACAAGACACGGATAGAACAAAGTGGTTATGATGACGAGCAGCAACTTAAAGACCATCCATGGTTTTGTAGCGATGTGTATGAGTGACAATGACTCACACTCACATAAACACACCAAGTGTAACATTCACGTCATTTCCCGAAGTCCTGTCAGGCTGCTGTTGGGTCCCTGTAGCTCCCTTTGTTAGAAGCACGTAGCCTCAGATTGTCTGTGTGTGTGTGTGTGTGTGTGTCCATCTCTCATAGGGGTAGTGTGGGAACTGTTCATACATAGTGGGGACACAACTCCTTTAAACAGCAGCCTCACACTTATTCTGATACACTCATGAGTGTGTGTGTGTGTGTGTGTGTGTGTGTGTGGAAGATTGCGAATGCATAAAAACCCCTTCACAAGTCGTGTCTCCTCACATAAACCTGGCCCTGAGTGTGTTTTGGGAATATTTTCAATTGAACTCTCTCATAAAAGGTACATTCCTAGTTACTAATATTAATACTGTGCAGTGCCCCGAATGCATTTTATTTACATTTTTTTGAAAAATTTACTTATTCTGCTGGCTGCTATGAGTAAGTCACAGAGTCATGGCATAAAAGTTAGATGATTCTTTATTATTATCGTTTGCTGCAGATCCGTATTTCTGTGACATTTCTAATTAATATTTAATAATTCAACAAATAACATCAATCTACTGTTTTACTCTCCGACACTCAAATGTGCACACTACTTCCTTTTTATTTGTAGAACCATTAATAAAATTGTAAGCATGTTTTTGCTGTTTCAGAGGACGCTGAGTAGCATCAACAGTGGGTTTGTGTAGCATCGAGTACATTTTTATGTAAATTTCGTATACAGAAATTCTAAAAAATCTGTTCCTAGAACAAGCCATACTAACACTCAGACTAAAAATAAAACTTTATTCGCATGGTTCAATGTAGAATCTCTACGAAGCATGTATGTACAAACTATCATGAAGCAGCTGATGAGCTGATCCTCAGGCAAAAATAATAGATTCTACATGAACTGAATTTGAAATTTTATTGATAATATACATGGACCAGGCATAACATTATGACCACCTGCCTAATATTGTGTTGGTCCCCCTTTTGCTGCCAAAACAGCCCTGACCCATCATGCACTGTGTATTCTGACACCTTTCTATCATTAACTTCTTCAGCAATTTGAGCATCAGTAGCTCGTCTGTTGGATCAGATCACATGGGCCAGCCTTCGCTCCCCACGTGCATCAATGAGCCTTGACCGCTCATGACCCTGTCACTGGTTCATCACTGTTCCTTCCTTGGACCACTTTTGATAGATACTGACCACTGCAGACCAGGAACACCCCACAAGAGCTGCAGTTTTGGAGATGCCCTGATCCAGTGGTCTAGCCATCACAATTTGGCCCTTGTCAAACTCGCTCAAATCCTTACACTTGCCCATTTTTCCTGTTTCTAACACATCAACTTTGAGAACAAAATGTTCACTTGCTGCCTAATATATCCCACCCACTAACAGGTGCCATGATGAGGAGATAACTAGTGTTATTCACTTCACCTCTCACTGCTCATAATGTTATGCCTGATCGGCGTATATACAAAATAATATAATAAATAAATGTCTGAGAATCTAAATAAAGTGAAAAAAAGGTAATGGTTGATAATGTATGTATAAAATATTCACTCTACATCATCTACAAAAACAATGAGACATTGTTTAAAATCAGTTGAACGATCATCTGACAAAGTTGGTATAAACAAAGGTCTATAGGTGACAAAGGTCTATAGATGTGTTGTTGTTTTTTGACTGCAGAGGCATTTCACTGGATTTTAGAAACTTTCTTACTTATTAATGCAGTGGTGTTGCAGATTCATTGGTCAGAAAGTGTTTAGTAATTTTCTTCTACAGCAGCTCTGAAGGTAATTTGCTGATTTTAATACGTTCTTGGTTTTATTGCAACAATTTATACCTAGATTGGTATGGTGAATGTGCAAGTTTTATATGTCGTAAATACACGTGTTTCTGTTATTCTAGGCTAGCTAGTGGACTTTTTAAAATCATTAAACACTTAATGTTCGCTTAGTGGCTTAGTGGTTAGCCCGTTTGCCTCACACCTCCAGCGTCCTGGGTTTGAATCTCTCTCCCGTTCACATGTTCTCCCCGTGCTTGGTGGGGTTTCCTCCCACAGTCGAAAGACATGCTTCTAGGCTGATTAGAGTCTCTAAGTTGCCTGTAGTGTGTGTGTCCTGTGTTGGGTTGGCACTCTGTCTAGGGTGTATCCTGCCATGATGCCTGAGATACACTATATTGCCAAAAGTATTCGCTCACCCATCCAAATAATCAGAATTAGGTGTTCCAATCACTTCCATGGTCACAGGTGTATAAAATCAAGCACCTAGGCATGCAGACTGTTTTTACAAACATTTGTGAAAGAATGGGTCGCTCTCAGGAGCTCAGTGAATTCCAGCGTGGAACTGTGATAGGATGCCACCTGTGCAACAAATCCAGTCGTGAAATTTCCTTGCTCCTAAATATTCCACAGTCAACTGTCAGCTGTATTATAAGAACGTGGAAGTGTTTGGGAACGACAGCAACTCAGCCACGAAGTGGTAGTCCACGTAAACTGACGGAGCGGGGTCAGCGGATGCTGAGGCGCATAGTGCGAAGAGGTCGCCAACTTTCTGCAGAGTCAATCGCTACAGACCTCCAAACTTCATGTGGCCTTCAGATTAGCTCAAGAACAGTGCGCAGAGAGCTTCATGGAATGGGTTTCCATGGCCGAGCAGCTGCATCCAAGCCATACATCACCAAGTGCAATGCAAAGCGTCGGATGCAGTGGTGTAAAGCACGCCGCCACTGGACTCTAGAGCAGTGGAGACGCGTTCTCTGGAGTGACGAATCGCGTTTCTCCATCTGGCAATCTGATGGACGAGTCTGGGTTTGGTGGTTGCCAGGAGAACGGTACTTGTCTGACTGCATTGTGCCAAGTGTAAAGTTTGGTGGAGGGGGGATTATGGTGTGGGGTTGTTTTTCAGGAGCCGGGCTTGGCCCCTTAGTTCCAGTGAAAGGAACTCTGAATGCTTCAGAATACCAAGACATTCTGGACAATTCCATGCTCCCAACTTTGTGGGAACAGTTTGGAGCTGGCCCCTTCCTCTTCCAACATGACTGTGCACCAGTGCACAAAGCAAGGTCCATAAAGACATGGATGACAGAGTCTGGTGTGGATGAACTTGACTGGCCTGCACAGAGTCCTGACCTCAACCCGATAGAACACCTTTGGGATGAATTAGAGCGGAGACTGAGAGCCAGGCCTTCTCGTCCCACATCAGTGTGTGACCTCACAAATGCGCTTCTGGAAGAATGGTCAAAAATTCCAATAAACACACTCCTAAACCTTGTGGACAGCCTTCCCAGAAGAGTTGAAGCTGTTATAGCTGCAAAGGGTGGACCGACGTCATATTGAACCCTATGGATTAGGAATGGGATGTCACTTAAGTTCATATGCGAGTCAAGGCAGGTGAGCGAATACTTTTGGCAATATAGTGTAGGTACAGGCTCCCTGTGACCCGAGGATAGATTGGATAAGCGGTACAGACAATGAAATGGAAATGAAACTATGATAACAAGCTACTTACTTTTGTAGACAAAGTTGGCTAAGAGTTTGTCTGCCATTTTTTTGAGGTCATTTCCAGGAAGGGAACATAGTAAAAATTGATGCTCCCAAGTTTTTGCAGTTGTGCATTGTGGGAATTTTAAGGTAGTAAACCTATCAGTGCCCTGCAAGGATTTAGCAATTGAGAGACACAGCCCTTAAAATAGCCGACAACCTGATCAGTGCCCTCACAAGTGAACTAAGGAGCTGATTGAGACGTACCAAGAACTTAGTTAAGCTTTCCAGTTTCCATCCAATTTTCCATCACAGGGGAGACTTTGAGCTTTATCGTTTTTTGTTAATATGAAAATCTACATTTTTTTAACAGAGACGAAACAAAAGCTGATGATATCACAGTTTATAGCTGCTATGACTTGATGACAAGCGATTACTAACTTGTCAATAACAGCAAATGTTACTACAAACTAATAAAAAAGCAAGATATATAATTCTTTAATTATTTAAGACATGTAATTGTTGGGGTTTTCACCAGACTGTATCACATCAGGGGATGATTATTTTCCTATAACAAAATGTTTATTCCTTATTAAACACCTAGTTTGTAAATACTGCAATAAAAAAGAATGTGCATGGGGGCAGTTAAAGGGGCAGTTTGCAGTTTTTTTGAAAAACCTTCTCCTTAATGGAAGGTGGATTTCGAAAGCAAAGCTCTCAGCTGTTAAAATGGATTAGCTCTCCTGTCACTTCTGTCAAAATGTATTTAAAGTCAGATTACGGAGCCTGACTACTATTTTGTCTGAAGAAAGCACTACATGAAGATCTGGCAGTGATTTTTTCCTTTCACAGACTTTCATCACTCATTAGCCATATTAGTCTCTTATCTCTTGTGCAAACTAAGGATGCAAATGTCAGACACCAAACATGTTTTGTCTGAGCGACTACGTTTAGGATGGGGGGTGGGGGGTGGGGGGGTGTACTGCGTGAAGAACCATTTCTTTAACAAATGATGCACTGTGAAGGGCATCCTCATTCTTGCTTAACTGACACACACACACACACACACACATATACACACTCACTCACTCACTCTCTTTCTCTCTCTCTCTCTCTCTCTCTCTCTCTCTTTCTCTCTCTCACACACACACATACACTCTCTCTCTCTCTCTCTCTCTCTCACACACACACACACACACACACACACACTCTCTCTCTCTCTCTCTCTCTCTCTCTCACTCGCTCTCTGATTCACCACTCAGATCCAGTAATAATGACCTCCAGCGTGTAGAGAAAGAGTGATAGAGGGATGGAAAGGAGAGAGAATGAGATAGGAAAAGATGGATGGGATTAATGAAATGTAGACCAATGAAAAACTGGATTAAGTAACGGCAGTGTCGGTGTCGTGCTGTGTGGCAGAATGTATAAGCTTTTATAGCCAATTCCCCTTCTGCTCTCATACTGTGTGTGTGTGTGTGTGTACGAGACATACTCTGTCTAGATAGGCAGCATTTCTGGCCAGTGTTTGCACTCCTGAGATAAAGTTTGTCCCAGCACAAGGACAGCTGTTGTCTAAGGTTACTTTGGACCTTATATTGTATACCACACCAGCTGAATTCTCAAATCTGATTGGTCGGATAGGGTGCCTAATTTTCGTGGCTCGGACAGTAGCTTATTTTTTATGTTAATGGTTTATGTTAATGTGTTAGTTCTAATATCTTCTACAGTAACAGCTCATACACGAGGACTGAAAATAAACTGATATTTAAAAACATGCTGTTTCACAAAGAAAAAAAACCCCGCAATTTTTTGGAAATCCAGTAATATCTCCACTAGTTTGGAGTCTCATGTTTCGGTGCTTTGTAACAGCTTTCTAAAGTTTCCTAGCATGGGAATATCTTCAGGACAGAACACAGAGTTTGCTCTTTCTGGATTTCAAACTTTGCTGCTTTATGCAAATATTACATTTCAGGCATGGTTTATTTTTATAAAACAGCACACTCCATTGTGTGCTATTGCTTACTTATACAACAGGAATTAATAGAACTGTGTGCATCGTGACTAAACATGTCAATTACAATGATATACAAATCTTCATGAATATAATTATGAAACACTGCAAAAAAAAATGAAAATATCTTGAATTTAGTCCAATTTATCAATTATTTCCTATTATTACAATACACTGGTCAGGCATAACATTATGACCACTGAGAGGTGAAGTGAATAAGACTGATTATCTCCTCATCATGGTACCTGTTAGTGGGTGGGATATATTAGGCAGCAAGTGAACATTTTGTCCTCAAAGTTGATGTGTTAGAAGCAGGAAAAATGGGCAAGCGTAAGGATTTGAGTGAGTTTGACAAGGGTCATAATTGGGATGGCTAGACAACTGGATCAGAGCATCTCCAAAACTGCAGCTCTTGTGGAGTGTTCCCAGTCTGCAGTGGTCAGTATCTATCAAAAGTGGTCCAAGGAAAGAACAGTGGTGAACTGGCGACAGGGTCATAGGTGGTCAATGCTCACTGATGCATGGGGGGAGCAAAGACTGGCCCGTGTGATCCGATCCAACAGACGAGCTACTGTTGCTCAAATTGCTGAAGAAGTTAATGCTGGTTCCGATAGAAAGGTGTCAGAATACACAGTGCAGGACGGGTCAGGGCTGTTTTGGCAGCAAAAGGCAGACCAACACAATATTAGGCCGGTGGTCATAATGTTATGCCTGATCATTGGAAATCAGAACCAGCATTAACTTTTTCAGCAATTTGAGCAACAGTAGCTCATCTGTTGGACCGGATCACACGGGCCAGCCTTCTCTCCCCATGTGCATCATTGACCCTTGGCTGCCCATGACCCTGTCGCCGGTTCACCACTGTTCCTTCCTTCCTACTTTTGATAGATACTGACCACTGCAGACCGGGAACAATCTTATAAAAGGAAATATTAGATCATGTTTACTATATTTAAGATGTTTATATGTATTTATTTGTATGTATTATAGTTATAGTGAAATAGAAACTTTAACCCTGAACATTGTGTGTGTGGCTCATGCACAGAAAGACCCTTCATTTTATTATTTTTTTTTTATATATATGTTTTAAAAGCTACATATTAAAAGAGTGTACTTCACAGACAAGATGTCTTTCATTCTTCGGTGCAGATCAAGTTGTGCTTATTCCTCTGACAAAAAAAAAACGTAACATTAACAAATCATGGGCTGTTCTGTAGGCCTGTGTGTTCTCTGTCATCTTCCACCATCTGTATGTGTTTAAAAGTGAGGAAATGTTTTGCTGTACCAAAAGTTAAAAGCTCTTTGCAGCATTAAATTGCGCCTCTTTAATCAATCTGCCTTTCGAGCCTGATGCAGGGACAGCAACTTTGCGCACGCTAAACTAAATAAGCTAATAAACCTAATTTTGTTCACATAAAGTGGTAATAGATGTTTCTAATAATCTGTCAGTCCAATGCAGATAGATTTACTTAGTGTTGGTGAGAAAGCTGGGACATGAAGCTTCAGTGAATGAATTAATCACGTGTAACAGTTACTAGGAATTGCTATACATACGCTGATCATTAAGTAAATTCATTCTTTTGTTCCTTTGTTCATTTATATTTCGCAAAAGAAAACGCTGACCTGCGCAATACTGCCCATTTGCTTGATGCTGAACTTTGATTGATGTTAAACGTATTTGAAGGATTTTTACGTGAGACTCGATGCTGAAGCACTCTTCCAGGTTTTGTGCTTCAGCATTCAGAAAGCAAATTAAAGCAAGAGAGGAAAAAAGAAATAGCCTGAAGGAATTCATAGGCTTGCATGTGCAGGCCTTTACAAGAACTTATACATCAAAGACAAATACATCAGTTGCCTTTGGAGATTTTCACTGCCAGGGCCGAGGCTTTGTAGAAATCTGCACGGTTTTCTCCAGTTTCTCATTTCCATAGAGATGTCATATCAGCTGCTTGTGCTAAGTGTGTGAAAGTTCAGTGTTGGGTCAGATTTTTGTTAAGGTGCAGCATTCAAGTCATGGAAATAGTGTGTGTGTGTGTGCGTGTGTGTGCGTGTGTGCGTGCGTGTGTGTGTGTGTGTGTGTGTGTGTGGGTTTGAGTGGGTGTCCTCTTGTAGAGTGCTCACGTCCATGCTTCATCCATATTTCAAAATAATGATGTCATCTGCTGAAATTTCTGTCTGGGTACCTCTCTGAAGTGTGTGTGTGTGTGTGTGTGGTTGCGTGGTTGTGTGTGCGTGTGAGTTTTCTGTCAAAACTTTCGCATTACTGCAGTGTGTACAGATCCAAACTCTTCATGCTGTCTTACAATACACTACACTACATTACACACACACACACACACATACACACACACACACACTTCAGTTTCACTTCACTTCGCTCTTCGCTTCATTTTTCTGTTTATCTTTTGCTTTTCCGTCCTTTGTATCTGCTCTCTCTCTCTCTCTCTCTCTCTCTCTCTCTCTCTCTCTCTATCTATCTCTCTCTATCTCTCTCTCTCTCACGCACTTTTCTCATTATTCCCTATTCCTTATTTTTCTCTCACCATCATTTTCTCCTCTACTCCTTAATCATTCTCAGGTCTTCTGTTTCTTATTTCCAGTCATGTTTTCATCTTGTTCTTTCCTCTATCTTTTTCTCTTTATCCATTATTCCATCTATCCATCTTTTCTTTCTCATCTCTCTCTCTTTTTTTTAAACTTTCACTTGTCCCTTTCAATTTCCCAGTATTCCACTTTCCCAATATTTATTCACATTGCTGTCTTAATCTTTCATTCTCTCCCTCTTTTCATCCTTTTTCCCCTCTTGTTCTTTCTCACCCTTTCTCTCTAGTCCTGTAGACCCCCTTTCCATTCTCACTTTCCTTCACTCTCAATCTTCCTCTACACCTCTTTCCGGCTTTCTCTCCCCTCATCATTTGCTCGTTTCTTCTTTTTATTCGCTCTCTTCTCTACTCTCTCTATCTATTTCTCAACCAGCCTCCCCTTCACCCCAGCTGTGTTTGCATTAACCTTTCCTGGCTTTCAGCACCTTAGGAGTGCACAGGGAAGGACAGGAGGAGAGAGAGAAAAAGAGAGGGAGAGAGAGAGAAGTGTTCTTGGTGAGTGATGCTGAAGTGTTGCAGAAAAGCTGACCTGTACACGTCACACACAGTTCATCAACTCAGCCAGTCAGCCATGTGTGTGTGTGTGTGTGTTTACTGAATATACAAAGCTTTTGACTTCCTAACAGTGAAAAAGCAAATGTTTTGGACTGTGACCGGCTCTAACCAGGACTGTTTACATAATCTTCCTTTCATCTTTTTTATTTTTTTGATTTTATGGAATATTTACACTGCAGCAAGGCAAAGCATTTCCTTCACTAGCAGCCGAGCTAGTCACTAAAAAATATCCAGTTTAGCTGTCCAGGGTTTGTAGATTGTAGCCCCAGAGAAATGGAGGTTAAAACATGTAGGCTATACTAAAGCTTTTAGAAATAATTGATGGTGTTTTTAAAACATAATTAATTTCCAAATGCACTTACTGTATGTCTCATCCACCCTGACTTAATGCTCATCCACCTTTTTTAAACCAATGAATCAATTTGCGCTTGAGTATTTAATAAATGAATCATTGTTATCATTTTTTCCCCCCCTTTTTTTTGGAGGTGACTGTCTAGCTTCTGTAATAAAGTTCTCAGGGAACAGTTACTAACACAAGTCATGTCTGTCTATTCTGTCGTGTATTGCATTGTAGAGTTATCACTGTAGGTGTGACACATGACAAGACCAATGCCACACCATTCAAGCTGATTGGCTGCTGCGTTGTCATTTCCATAAAGTAACAAAAAAAATCCACTCTCATCCCCATCGAAACGGAATAGGAGGTGGGATGAAATGAGAATGTCGTCCACCACTTGTTGCTGCCAATTACAGATACACAAACAGTGTGCCAGGTCATAACAAACTCACTTCAGCACACCTAACATGTCATGTTCTAAGGCGTCAAGGCGGATATAGGCTGTCTGAAGGGCTGGGGCAAAAATAAATAAATAAATAAAAAGTAAAAGAGGGCAGGTGAAACCCCTCTGGGTATGTCATCTCATGTCCTTGCAGGTATGGGAGCTTATAGGACACGACAGCATGTATTTTCATGTTTCTTTTCATGTAGGGGACCTTGAGGGCACTACATCCCATTTCCTCCACTGGAAAGGAACCCATTACGACACTTCCTCCTTTTTCTCCTCATGTAGGGGAGCCTAGAGGGCACTACATCTCGTCTTTTCCACCGGAACGGCATCCATTAAGGCACCTGAGCATATTATCATGCATGTAGGGGAACCTATAGAGCACTGCGTCGCATTCTCTCTACTAGAAAGGCACTGATAAGGGCATCTTCCTTATGTAAGGGAGTCTATAGGGCACTAAGGCACCCATTAAAGCACTGCACATTTTTCTTGCATGGCTGTAGGGCAATGCATTACATATTTTCTAATCGAAAGGCACCCCAAGTGGGTGGGGTCATATTCCATGCATGTAGGTGGGCCTATACATTTGATCATTGAGAGCATTTGATCATTTCCATTTAAAGAGGGTCCACCAGTATAAGGCATTTAATGATCCAGTAAAATGTCCTAAAAGACAAAATCCATATTTCTGGTGATCTGTGAGAAACCCATCAGATGTTAGCAGTGGTTAAATTCTGGCAAACTAAAAAAAGGACAAATTTTGTTTTGATCAAAATTTGGGTTTTCTGGCTATGATATACTTTGACACCTCAACTTTAAGAAACCAAGATGTTATTTCAGCTGCAGAATCAGAAGCACTTCCCAGAATTCAGAATCTCCTACAAGCAGTTTCACACAAGTCACAGTGTGTAGTATAAACAGAATCCGGACATACTACATCCAGCATGTTGGCACTGTCATGTCACCTATGGCATCAGAATAACCACTTACACTGTCTGCTGACCGACTGGCCCTACCCTGTATATTGACACTGTTTTCTGATACATTAAATAAAACCAGCAGCATATGCATCCTCCTCTGATTAGTGACTCATAAATCCTTTTTTTTACTTTTCTTAGTGGAATCACATTGGCAGACAGAAAGTCAGTCCAGACATCTATATTTACATTTACATTTACATTTACGGCATTTGGCAGATGCCCTTTTATGCGTACAAAAGTGCTTTGAAGTCTCCATCAATGAATATGTTCTGATTCACTAGGACACAGACTAAGGAAACCATCAGCCTAAAAACCCTCTTGGGAGGACATATAGATCGTCGTTTGAAGACAGTCAGTGACTTAGCTGTTCAGACATCTAGGGGACGTTCATTCCACCACCTAGGTACCAAAACAGCAAAGAGTCTAGATGAGTACCCTGAAACATGGTGGAACCAGTCAAGCAGTGCTAGAAGATCTGAGGGAGCGATGTGTACTGTGAGGAGTGATAAGAGCTGAGGTAAGAGGGTACAGGACCATTTTTGGTTATGTAGGCAAACATCAGTGTTTTGAATCCGATGCATGCAGCTACCCGAAGTTAGTGGAGGGAGTGCAGGAGTGGACCAAGTACTGAGCCTTGTGGGACACCAATAGAGAGTCTGCGAGGAGAAGATGTTGATCCCTTTCATGTTACCTGATATGAGCGACCTTCCAGGTAGGAAGCAAACCATTCCCATACTGCCCAATGTATTCCAAGACTCTGACAAAAGGTTAAGGAGGATGAGGACAGATGACAGCTTGGCTGATCTAGCAGCATGTAGTTTCTATATCCCCAACCACATATTCCAGCTCCTCTTTAGAGAATTACAGTTTTTTTCTAAGCCAGCTGTAAAATATAATCTCCACCACAGATCTTGGTTCTGGCCCAGAGTCTTTATCCAGTGCTTTATACTCCCTAACTGGAGACAACCAGTGGGCATCCTTGTAAGATGCTGATATATTTCTTTTAAACAACTTGGAAATATTTGTATTTAATTTTTAATCTTTCATGTTGTCATGCTATCTATCTGCAAAGAATATATGGGTAAAATGACTAAGTGTGCTCATTTAGCATAAAATTCTCTACACAGAGACCTCACAAATCCTACAAGCAGTTTCACATAAGTCACAGATCAGTATATGTGTGTGTAGTATGAATACAATCTGGACATACTACATCTGCCATGTTGGTGCTGTCATGTCAGCTATGGTGTCAGAATAACCACTTTTCCTTTTATTTTTCAACTGCTTTTTCTTGTTTAAACTTTCAACAAGTTAACATTTTACTCAGGGGTTGGTTAAAAATTACAGTTTAACCACAATGAATATCTTATAATCAGCTCTTTTGTACTAGTCCCATTGCCTTATAGGATAATACAGTGTCCACTGGTTCCATACTGTGGAATCTTTGTTTACTGTTTGCCCGCCTAGTTCCTGTTTTCCCATTTTCTGATTCTGCCTAGTCCATTTATATTGATTGCTGACCAACTGACCTTACCTCATTTCTTGACACTGTTTTCTGATAATGTCTTTGCCATGACTGATACATTAAATAAAACCAGCTGCACGTGCATCCTCTTTTGATTAGTGACTCATACATCATTTCCTTTTTTTTACTTTTCTTAGTGGAATCACATTGACAACAGACAGAAGGTCAGTCCAGACTCCTATATTTACATTTACATTTACATTTACATTTACATTTACATTTACATTTACATTTATGGTATTTGGCAGACGCCCTTTTATGCGTACAAAAGTGCTTTGAAGTCTCCATCAATGAATATGTTCTGATTCACTAGGACACAGACTAAGGAAACCATCAGTCTAAAAACCCTCTTGGGAGGACATATAGATCGTCGTTTGAAGACAGTCAGTGACTTAGCTGTTCGGACATCTAGGGGAAGTTCATTCCACCACCTAGGTGCCAAAACAGCAAAGAGTCTAAGAGGTAAGAGGGTACAGGACCATTTCTGGTTTTGTAGGCAAGCATCAGTGTATTGAATCCGATGCATGCAGCTACCGGAAGCTAGTGGAGGGAGCGCAGCAATGGACCAAGTACTGAGCCTTGTGGGACACCAATAGAGAGTCTGTGAGGAGCAGATGTCGATCCCTTTCATGTTACCTGATATGAGCGACCTTCCAGGTAGGAAGCAAACCATTCCCATACTGCTCTACGTATTCCAAGACTCCTGAGGGTGGATAAGAGAGTCTTTTGGTTGTCTATGTAAAATGCTGAGGAAAGGTCAAGAAGGATGAGGACAGATGAGGACCTCTTTAGAGAAATCCAGTCTGGTTCTGGCCCAGAGTCTTCATCCAATGCTTCATACAGCTCTAACTGGAGACAAGCAGTGGGCATCCTTGTAAAGTGCTGATACATTTCCCCAAACAACATGGAAATATTTTCATTTAATTTTTAATCTTTTACATTGTCATGCTATCTATCAGCAAAGAATATATGGGTAAAATGAGTAAGTGTGCTCATTCAGCATTAATGCATTCAGCCTGACTGCATTCTTTACACAGAGACTTCACCAGACAGATGTGTATACAGTCATAAATCTCATTAACATTACACACACGCTTTGCACAACCCACACACACACACACACACACACACAACACACTCAAGCACTGATGTTTATTTAATGCGTGTCAGTGTGGAGCACATGCTTTCTTCTCATTATGAAAATTCAGCATGCTAATCAATGTACACACAATATGGTGTGTACCACACATAAGTCACTGTACACATAGGTGAGTTTTACTTTACAGGAGAAATGGTCCGGTCTGCACACATGGACCTTTGTATGGTCAGTGGTATGTTCCTCAGCCACCTGTTTTGTAATCACATGCTGATTTTCAGGTGAAAATTGCACACATAAATGAAAACATTGCCAATAGTTGTGAAAACTAGGGTAATCTCTTGCAGACGTTTCATTTTATGAGATTTTGTGTTTTTATTTAAATAATTAAATGTAAATTGTGCATCACAACAGGCTTAGGGGTGTGATGCAATGGGACTATCTGTTTTTGTATCTAATCAATAATGTTTGTATCTGTACCTGGATTTAGATTTAAACCTGAAGTGTCCCAAGGTTTATTCTTTCCTTTTTCTGTTATTAATTTAGTATATTACTTTATTTTTTGTCTACATTCTTTGTAGTGGTTGAATTTCTGTAAATATAATCAAACTAGTAGCCATTGCAACTTTCCTCTGTCCAGTCAGTTATTAAAGATGAACGAATAAACAGACGAATGTTATGAATTCATCAAAGTTAGTAACCCTAACCCAAATTGTTCAAGTCAATTCATGTGGGCTTTCTTTGTCTTGCATGCTTCATATCTGAATAATTAAATCCTGCCCACACACATTTTTTTTTAAAATAAACAAAACAACAAAGGACCCTCTATCCATATCTGTATTAGTATCGGTTTACAACACATTATCTATTCATGTATTCATATTCAATTACATGCTTACTCTGGAATAAGACTAGACAGGACTTTTGTACTTGACCAGAAGACATCCATCTCTATTTAAACACAAATTAGGCCTGGCTTCCCGTTCTGTCTCTGACTCACACAGCCAGCCTAATTAATCTGAGAGTGTGTGTGTATTGATTACTACATTAGCTCCTCAATGCCACAGTTTAGCTCTAATTGTGGCAGAAACATGAAGTAAGCTGTATTCAAGTGATAAACACAGTAAGGTTCCATTACACAAAACAAACATGTGACAACTTATTGTATTATCATTTAGAATTGTCCCTGGAATGTTGTAAAATGTTATTAATTAATTAATTAATTAATTAATTAATTATTAGATGATTAAGGGTTCCACGAAAGGGTTCTAACTCTTGCTGATAGAGAAACAGTATGTTGTAGAGCCCCACATAGATTTTTTTTTGAAGGGTTTCTTTAGACGGACAACCAAAGAACTCTTACGGCAATTGACAAATAGTGAAAAACAGTAAGAAATATAGCTAACATATGAAGTACCTAAAAAGTATCTAAAATCAGAGTAAATGGCAAATACACTGGAAATGCAAAACCGGAAATATGTAAATTTATTAATATATTCTAGACCTTTTTAGGTGTCCTGCAATCTACCAATTTGCAACATATTTCCAGGTATTAAAGGTATGCTTGTAAGAAAGGGATTCTGTGTGTGTGTGTGTGTGTGTGTGTGTATTTGTGCCTGTGTGAGATATTTCTGGTCCATGCTGATCCCTTACAGAAGCAGATGGAGTGAGAGGAGCGAAGCCAGAGTGTCCAGAACCCCCGAGGCTGAACAAATCCTCCCTCCATCCCATCACTCTGCAATAACACCGGCACGGTCCGAACGGACATGCGGGCCAACACAAACACACACTGAGCGCGTGTGTCTTACTCCAGTGCTCTTAACAGCATGACATTCAGGTTTTGGCTCATCGTTCTCATTTGTCTTTGTGTGTTTCTGTGTGTGTTGATTTTGTGGCAAAGTTGCTAAAACTGCCTTGCGAAGATCCCAAATGACCTGTTGGTTAGCAAATTCTCAACTTGCCTGCCAGACTCAGGGTGAAATCTTTAACATATATGTGTTTGTGTGTGTGTGTGTGTGTGTGTGTGGTTATAATAGCAAAGTCCATCTTTGTTGTTGTACAGGGTGAAACAAGGTGACAAAACTTGAGTTATTATTTTGTCGTTGAGTCATTTGTTAGTTCTAGTGGCGTAACGGGGATTTTAAAGTGTTTTAATAACATGGACATATGTTTTTTTTCCGTCTACAGTTTTTGTCCACGGTATGATTTCTTTTCTTTTTTTTTTTTTGCACCAGCTGGGAATTCTAAAAATGTTTTATTTGGTGTATTTAAATATGGATATATCTTGAAGAGCCTAGTGATAAATAAAACAAATCCCAAATACTGTAAGTTCACATGGACAGAGCCAGAGAACTTTTTCAGGTTAGCGTATGCTATTCACCTAGCTAGTGTTAGAATGGAAATGATGAATATGATGAAGCGCTTTCATAAATCATGTCAGGTCAGTGCATGTACATATGCATATATGAATAACAATAACTTACAAGGCCAGTTCAGGGACAGCCACTCCTATTCCCATATATGGAAGCCCACATTGTTATGACTGTCTCAGGAGAAAAAAGTAGCAGTAAAATTGTTGCTGAATACTAGCTAGCTAGCACAACAACTACTACTCTGCTATCATTTATTATTCGGGTTTTCAAGCCCAAGAAAATTGGTCACATGACCATAAAAACCATATGTTTTTAACCAAAAATGTGCCGAAACACTAGAGCTGTACCCTATATCTTGTATTTTCCCAACTTCCAAGAAATATCTTTCCTGGATCTACAATCTGGCTCTGTAATTGTACAATTGCCAGACTGCTTGTGTCCTAGACTCCAGTGTCCAGGTGTCCTGAATGACTCACAC
>NC_080726.1:7830704-7850704 GCF_019097595.1 Hemibagrus wyckioides
ACAAACATAATTTACACAACAGCATGTATTTTAAGTTTTCAAACCAACTTGCTGTTGTTTTGCTCGTGAGAAACTCTTCCTCATCTTTTAGTTAATGCTTCAGTGTATTTCTTCAATGCAATCAAAACTGCTAAAAACATGTTTGTTAAAATAAATATTGCAGGCTTTTGAATATTAAAACCTTGATCTATTATTGAAAGTATAAACTAAACATAGATCAAATGTAGGCTTATGAATGCCTTTATGGATGAATCTAGTCTTATTCAATGTCAAATTAAGTATGAGTAATCAGTAGGAAATGCCATTGTTATGCTTTTGTATTTGTTGTTATTAAGAAAATGAGATAATAATAATAATAATAATATATATAATGGTAGATTTCTCTTCTCTTCTCTTCGTTTCTCTTATTTTCTCTTCTCTTCTCTTCTCTTCTCTTCTCTTCTCTTCTCTTCTCTTCTCTTCTCTTCTTTTCTTTTCTTTTCTTTTCTCTTCTCTTCTCTTCTCTTCTCTTCTCTTCTCTTCTCTTCTCTTCTCTTCTCTTCTCTTCTCTTCTCTTATTTTCCCTTATCTTCCCTTCCCTTCCCTTCTTTTCTCTTCTCTTCTCTTCTCTTCTCTTCTCTTCTCTTCTTTTCTTTTCTTTTCTTTTCTTTTCTTTTCTTTTCTTTTCTTTTCTCTTCTCTTCTCTTCTCTTCTCTTCCCTTATCTTCCCTTCCCTTCCCTTCCCTTCTCTTCTCTTCTCTTCTCTTCTCTTCTCTTCTCTTCTCTTCTCTTCTCTTCTCTTATTTTCCCTTATCTTCCCTTATCTTCCCTTCCCTTCTCTTCTCTTCTCTTCTCTTCTCTTCTCTTCTCTTCTCTTCTCTTCTCTTCTCTTCTCTTCTCTTCTCTTCTCTTCTCTTCTCTTCTCTTCTCTTCTCTTCTCTTCTCTTCTCTTCTCTTCTCTTCTCTTCTCTTCTCTTTGTTTCTCTTATTTTCTCATCTTCTCTCCCTTCCCTTCCCTTCCCTTCTTTTCTTTTCTTTTCTTTTCATAATAATAATATGGTAAATATATATGGTAGACTTTTCTATTACTACATAATACAGAGTGTAAATATGACCATATTAAAGTACATATTAAAGTAGCACTATGTTATTAGCTGTAAGCTATTTGTCCATTTCTCATTCGTTGCACAATCATTAGTCATTGTTACTGTTTTATTACCGACTTGTAACTGCTTTAATTCCTCACTTATTTTTGAGTAACAACCTACAAACGAAAGATGTTATTTTTCAGATTATTACAGTTTGATATCATGTTATTAGCTTGTAAGTCATGTATTAAGTCTTTAAGTTAAGTGTTACCTGGAAAAATTGTCATTAGCAGGTATCTAGCGGTTAAATAACGAATGAAAAGCTCATGAAAATCAGTTCATGTATGTTTTTGCGTAG
Source organism: Hemibagrus wyckioides (assembly GCF_019097595.1). Taxonomy (NCBI): domain Eukaryota; kingdom Metazoa; phylum Chordata; class Actinopteri; order Siluriformes; family Bagridae; genus Hemibagrus; species Hemibagrus wyckioides. The sequence continues at coordinate 7,832,130 of NC_080726.1, forward strand.
TATATTATCAAAAATGATCATGTACACCATATCACTTAACAGTATAACCATTCCACATTTCCATACCATAGCCACACAGATATATCCTTCCACCCCTAATGGTGAACATAAGCTTGTAATTCCTGCTCCTCCATATCAATTTTTCTTCAATTTTTTTTTTTTTGCTCATTTCCTTTCCTCATTGTGTTCTGTCCTGTCTTGTTTTGAAAATTGATTGCTGCACTACCAGGTTAATGAACATCAGGATTTGTTGGAGGCGATGTAAATTAAATGGCTGGATGTTTTATAGGTGTGTGTCTGAGAAAGAGAGAGAGAGAGAGAGAGAGAGAGAGCGAGAGAGAGTGAGAGAGAGAGATTAGATGGCCAGACAGAGGAGTGTGTTGTTGCGGTGAATGCTGAAGGATCTACACCTCCCCTGTGGACCCCGGTTTTAGTTTTGTCATATATCCAAATGCCATGAAACAAAGAGGCCATTATTGATGCATGATGTGTGTGAGGGTGTGTGTCTTCTCAAGTGGCTCCATAGCTCACCATTAGTGCGATGTAAGTTGGAAAAATGTGACAAGTCCACTTTCCCGTAGGAGTCTCTCTCTCTGTGTGTGTGTGTTTGTGTGTGTGTGTGTGTGTGTGTGTGTGTGTTTGTCCGCCTGTGCATGCATCCATCACTGAGGCTATAAATAAGAAGAATGCGGCATGCCTAAAAGATCAGTATGTTCGGAGACAATGTATATACGAGCCTGGAAGACTCCCTCAAAATGATAAAACACAACAATCACACAACAGCAACTATATTGTACAATATTAAAAACTCTGGATATCTGAATAGCGTTTACACTTTGTGACTGTTTAAAATCAAAGCTGTTTTATAACTATAAGATGTCAAAATAAGCAAAAAAACTGTTATATATATATATATATATATATATATATATATATATATATATATATATATATAACAGTTTTTTTTCATTTCTTTTCAATCATTGAAATGGTAACAGATACCACTTTGTAAAGTTTTCTGGAAATCTTTGGAAAAAAGGAATTTGCCCTGCTCTGTTTTTTGGTCATAAAACAAACTGCATTATTTAAAAAAATAAATAAAAATAAAATAAAATAAAATGAAATTAATCCAATTAAATTAAATTAAATTAAATTAAATTAAATTAAATTAAATTAAATTAAATTAAATTAAATTAAATTAAATTAAATTAAATTAATAATCTTTCTTTTGTTTGTTTTTTTTCTTTCTTAATAAGAAGAAAAACAGAGACTCTGGTAAGGGGGAATATAAAAAACACAGACTGAAATGAAATTATTATTAATGTATGATTATTTAGGTACTGTTAGTGTAAAAATGTTTGACAATGACAGTATAAAATTTTAACAGTGTTTTCTCAAGTGCATTAACATGTTAAAAGTTTCGATGAGGAGTGGCATTTGTTTCTCTATGTGTTTCTTCTCAAAAAAAATAATTAAAATAAATAAAATAAGATGACAAAACAGAGAAGAGTCAAATGGTATGTAAATAATTTTATGTAAAATGATGTAAAAAATTGTCTTTGTAATATTCAGTTAGTGGCTTCCTTCATTTCTTATTTCAGTTTGCACACACACCTGGGTCTCTGAATATATAGAGAAGGACTTTTTAAGACACCCTAGACCAGGCCATGATAAATTACTCACTAAAAACAATTCAGTTAATATATAAAATATTTTATTTATATGTGGATATTTTGTGGATTGATCGCAAATTTAGAATATAAATATACTACTAAAATATAATGCTAAAATATCAATCTAAACAATGAGACACAACATAGTGAACAAACAAGTAAGCTCAGAGACCGCGAGGGACATGAGGAAGAGGTGAAACAGTACACTCTGAGAAAATGCAGTCTGGAGATGTTGCTTTGAAACTCTTGGATTGTTCTCTTTCCTTTTCTGGAAGTGTTTTGTGTGCCTCTGTGTGTGTGTGTGTGTGCGTGTGTGTGTGTGTGTGTGTGTGTGTGTGTGTGTGGTCCTAAACTACAGGGGAGGAATAATTGCTTAGCGGTGATCAGGTATAGTTGAAATGTTTTTACTTGTGAGAATGGCCCAATGATTGTATGCATGAGTGACTGAGAGACTGACAGCCAATCACAGGCCTCAGGCTTCAGAGCAGGTTACCAGTCAATGTGGCATTCTCTCTCTCTCTCTCTCTCTCTCTCTCTCTCTCTTTCTTCTTTCTTTTTTATATTCTCTCATATTTGTTTAACCGTAAACACCTGTATCTGATCAGCAGGAGGAAACCGGGAATTTCAGTTGTAGAAGGACATTCATGGCACTGCCTGAAATCCTGTGACGCAAACACACACTGACACACAAAAAATGTGGGATAATAATCAGTATGTTAGAAAGTCGTTAAACAGAGTCTGCTAGTGATTAGCAGAAGAGACATTCTTTATCGTCATACTCTCGCTGGTACAGAAATAGTTTGGTGAAAAGTCTAATTTGCACACCTACTCGAGATATGTTTGCTTCTTGATTTCAGTGCTGGAGCTGTGACTTCAGCTAATAAGTAAAGGATGTTCTATCTCATCCCAGATCTTTTCTCTAAAATATCCGCCTCTAACCACATCCAGTTGAATGGTAATGTCATACAGACTCACCAGTGTGGTTTAGATCATAGCGTAACCTATAAACACAAACAAAACTTTACACTGTACACAGCTCAATGCTGTGACACAAAAGAGGCAACCATTTGAAATAACCGGGATATAAGTTAGATTTCCTCTGTGCAGCCTGATCTGTTACTGTATTAGTAGACTGACTGACATGATTGTATTACTGCCTTTAATATGACTAGAATTGTTAAGGCTTTTCGATAAACTCCTGAACCGTGTTACTTCTATTAGGGTTCTCTTGGATAAGTTAAGGGTTTTAGCTTCCTAAATAGTTTCTGAAGGAAAGGAAACCACTGTGGCATGGCTCTTTAGGAATTCCCCTAGAAACAGTGTAATAACTTGAAAATGTATGAAATTCCAAAACAAAATGAGTCCGTAGAGGCAAAAAAAGAGGCTGTTTAAAAAATTGACATGAACAGTTTTTTATGATGCTTAAAAAATACATGATTCATGGAATGTATTAAATTGGAAAAATATAAAAGAACAGCTGGAAAGGAGTTTAGAAAAACAAGACAAACCCCAAAAGTAGTTGGTATCAGCCAAGGAATGCAAACATTTTCTCAGCCTTAGCACTCTGACACCAATCCATCCCCCAAAAGCAGGAACCTCTTTATACTAGCGTCTGACATTTCAGCCACCTCCTCCCACTGACTCCAGGAGCCAATCAATTTTTATATCAACACTTTCCCTTTTCTGGTAAAAGTCGTTTTTTTGAATACTTGGGTCTTGGGATGACTGAGCACATCATATCTGTTTTGGACCTGGAGATTATACTGTCTCCAGGTGTGATACAGATAGTCTGGTTCTTCTAAAGGGGACTAATGTGACACATGGGCCTAAAGAAGACGTTTTAACAGCCTGAATAAAAGAACGATCGAATTAGATCATTTCTCAATCACAACTCTGAGTCATCCGAGCCTCGGGTTCGGTGAAGTGTGAATGCACTTTTGAAGCCTAGGAGCTGTCTAGATATCTGATCTCTGGTCAACTTTGAAAACAGTAATCTGGAGTTAATTTCAGGTGTGGAAGCTATACACACTCCATGCGGCATGCCAAGCAAGATGATTGGTGCATTTTGTCACATTGTGTACCATTTCTACTTTTGGGATGAGTTGTTATGGTTACTGATTATATAAAGACAGATTTTTTGTCTGACTTTTTTTTTTTTCAGCACTGTAATTTGCTCACCTTTGTAGTGTGATTGCTTGCACTAAGAGCATCACGAAAAAATGCACATTTTGTGTTGGCCTGCGCAGCTAAAAAAACGTTCTAAACCAAATCAGCTCTTTGTTTCCAAGGATTCCTGAACAATGACATGCCATTTATCCAAGAAGCACAGCTTTTCACCTCTTGAGTGATGGTAGCACAGGAAACTAACAAAAAAAAAAAAAAACGTGCACAAAAGTGACATATGGAATTGAGCCACGGTTTGGGAGAAATGCTTCTATAGGAACACAAACCCCCCCTGCAAATGAGGCCAGAATCATTCATGGTGTGTTTGAGTGTTTTGAACAAAGTGTGAACACTTCTTCAATTGTTCCAAGCTTGCTGAAGAAAAAATTTGTCTCACCTGTCAAAAGCAGTGTCTTTTTGTACAATCTAACTGTGTGGAGAAAATGTGAAGAGCAGTACTAACAGAGAGAGAGAGAGAGAGAGAGAGAGAGTGAGCTTGGACAGAAGTGTCATAATGCAATAAATGACCGTCTAAGGAAATTGAAAAATTTGTCCATTTGTCACAAGAGGTGATACAATGGGTCTATAAACAATTCAAAAATATAATAAACTTGTGGAATTATTCAGAATGGTAGATGAGACACTGAAATAGTCACCTAGCTGAACAGTACACTCAGTCAGTGGACATGGACAGCAGGTATCTCAAGACATCGGTGGAATCCTGCTAGCTCAGAGAAGGCATAAAACCAGAGGAGGAAAATGCATGTGACTACTTGTTTGGTTCAAGGAATTTAATTGTATGTCTTCACACATAATTATGTTCATAATAAAAGATCTGTGAGAAATATTTTTCAAAAAATCTGACGTCAAGTAGACTGTAAAACCATCACCTAAAACTGAATGATGAGCATATTAGGACAGCATTAGTTGTACATGGTACTCAAGGGTAATTTAATTCTTTAGAGGCGCTGTATTCTGGGAATTTATTTCCACCCAGATCAACAGTGTTAGTGTTTTGCTTTTTCCACATCTAAGTAAATGTAACACAAAATACTGTGTTGTCTAATATTTTTTGTGGTTCCAGTTGTATAGACATCTCAGGGATTTTACCACCAGATGTCACTTTTTGTATTTGAAGAAGTGATTTTTTTTCTTTTTTTTCCTCCCGGATTACTATGTAAATTCATCTTTGCTCCATTTTAATGCCTTTTCCCCCCACAGGTATTATTTGCACATCTCCTGCATGATAAACCAATTCATTTTCGTATGAAACTAGATGTTTACATCACACATGGTGAACTAAAATGGTAAGAGTAGTTCACCATTTATTAAAGACAATACATTGATAATACATGCAGGTAGTTAAAATTGGGTATTAAATAAATAAAATAAAATAAAATAAAATAAAATAAAATAAAATAAAATAAAATAAAATAAAATAAAATAAAATAAACAAACAAACAATCAAATAAATAAATAAATAATCTAGTCTAGAAACAAGTTCAGTAATCATATAATCATATATATCTGCTATATTCTTATCTTATAACAGGATATAGATAAAGTCGACTGCTGTTACATGCCGTATTTATTTGTCTATCTTAATAAAATCTAGAAGAGTCTCAAAAATGTGTCATTCTTATACATGCTTTGTTTTTGACCCATCAGGAACTCTTTTAGAGGCAAGAGTCCAAGACCAAAGAGCAAAGGTCCACTCTGTATGAAGCATACAATATTAGCACATTAAATGTGGTGTACAAATATATCAGTGCAAATATTAGCTTGAAAATTATATTGAGCATTATATTATTATAACAATGTAATGATATAAACTAATAATCTAATTTAATCTAATCTAATCTAAATAACTACATAATATGCATAATGTATTGACATTCTGCACACTAGACCATTCTTTCTATATCTTGTCTTTTAGGCTCCTGGTAAAATAGATTAGCATTGGTTTTTCTTAATTCAAATGATCAGTCATATAAAAATTAATTCAATTATCTAATCAAGTCTAACTATTGGCACAACACTGGACCACATAGCAGCATTGATTCATTCGTGCTACATTAGAGTCTGAGCAATATACATAGATTTCATACACGATGTCACACATTTGCACCAGTCCACAAACACACTCACACACACCACACAACATTTGGTTCATCGAGAAGCAGTGTATTAATGGAATTCCCATTAGATGACCACACTGATTAAAATTCAATAAGCCCTCGCCATATGATCCTAAATAAGCTTCCCTTTGGAGAGAAAAGCCACAAGAGACACAATTGTGTGTGTGGTTTGTATGTGTGTGTCTGTGTGGTGTGGTGTGGTGTGTGTGTGTGTGGTGTGGTGTGTGTGGGTGAGGAGGTTATCGATTGTATGACCCCACACTGAGATGTAGGGCAGCTTTGTGCTGTGAAGAAGCTGGATAAGGAACTTGATCTAACAACCATATGCCCTCCTAAAATCAACAACAGTTGTGGGGGTTAAAAAGAGGAAGGGAGGGATGGATTGATGAAAGAGATCCCCACTTCATTATTTCACATATGCAGATATAGAGAGGATAGTGTCTGGAGAAGAGGTAAAAAAAGCTCTGGAAGAAAAGAATCTTGATGAATACTAACAAGAGCAGCTTATATTTGAGAGAACTGGATCCAGGGTTGGTAAATTAAATTTAATGATTGCATCGATATTTGGGCCGATATTACACGATAAACAGATTATCGCATCTAGAACTTAATTAAATAATATAGGTTTTGCTCTCAACAGCTGACCGCCAGCCAAGACATAATGACATTAATACAAAATAGTATTTTGTGCTCACAGCAGCAGAAAAAAACGGTGGAAAAATTTAAGAGTTATTTTATTTTATTTTATTTTATTTTATTTTATTTTATTATACTTTTTTTTTTTAGCTTAAGGCGACTGTGAGAATTTAGGCAATAAAATCTTATTGGCATTTTAAGTCCTAGAGCTCAGTAATTGTAGATATATTTTTCTTTAGCATATACATGCTAAATAAAACGTAGCCTTCGATGTCAAGGGACCTTCAGTGTCGCCTTCTCAGAGTTTCTGTGCACGCTAACAATTAAATCTATTCACAGCATTTAATGTTGCCTGCAAATGGCATTTAGTAATGCTTTGAATGCATTTACTACAGCCCAACACATCCATCTCAGGTAGAACAGCCTTCAGTTCCGGATAAAACCTTTTGCATTTTGTAAAATGCATATAAAACTTATTTTTTGTTACAAAGGTAAAAAAATATATAGTATAAAGTATTCTAAATAGTCTAAAGGTGAGAGAGCTCTGAATGTGAGCAATTTGTGTAAATGGACTGGTGACCTGTCCAGGGTTTTGCCCAATGTGCGCTAGGATAGGCTCCAGCAGACCCCCATGACCCTAATTAAGAATAAAGCAAGTATAGACAATGGATGTATTCTCTGAAAGCATTTTACATGAGAGAATTTGGCTTGAGAACAAGAGCAATTTGTAAATGTGAGTGCACTCTGTGAATGCGAAAGCATTTTGTGTCAATTTGAAAGCATTTATTCAATTTTTTGGTGTACATGTGAGAGCATTTATTAATGTAACATTTTTTTGTGAGAACGTTTTGTGTAAATGTGAGAGCATTTGTAAATGTGGCAACATTTTTGTGTAAATGTGAAGTAATTATTTTTTACAAATGCGAGATCGTTTTTCCTAAATGCAACAGCGAATTGTGTACACATGAGATCATATTGTCACAATGCAGTAGTATTTTATGAAAAGATTTACTATAAATGTGAGAGCAATGTTTGTAAATGCAAGAGCAATTTGTGTGGATGTAGAAAATTGTAGAAGATTTAGAAAATATCCCAGCACTGTGTCTAATGTGTTTGAAGGATTTGGGGTTAATATGAAAGTATGAGCTTTTGGCCTTAATGCTGTGAAGCATTTCATTGCAATTCGGTTTCATTTTTCTCTTCACACCCCCTTTCCTGTCTGTGTGTACCATGTAACTCCATAACACTCCAGAAAACGTTATATATGATCGGATCAGATATAGATAACGGTGTTTTACAACTCTCTGACGGGTTTTGTGATATTCATAGTGGTTTCATGGGTGGATAATCACATAATCGCACAATCACATTGATCTCTCCCACTCATTTCCTGAAGCCAGTCATTCATACACACACGTACACACACTGATAGCCCAATTGCTTCATCATGTGCTCGAACACACCCACCTGTTCATCCCCCCTCTCACTTTCTTTTCATCCCTCACATACCTTCTTTCCAGCAGCAGCTGGGTAAAATGAATACCCAGTACTGTGTGATAGGAGAAAAGGCAAAAAAAAAGTCTCAATCTCTCCATGACTATTATGAAAAAGTTGCTCATGGCGTGATCCTGCAGTCGGCTGCCGTGGTTTCAAAGGTTTGTTGATTTTCGAAGTTGGCTGAAGAACAAGGCAAGAGCTCTTAGGCTGAGGTTGTGTACAGATGGATTGATGGATGAAAGGGGAAAAAAAGGATGAGCTCACTCTCTCCCATTTCTCAGAGACACAGGGCGAATGAGACAGAAAGAACTAGAGAGAGAGAGTGATGGGCTGTGCGGGTTGTGGCACTGACTTAAACAAATTGACCCACTGTGTCTGCCAGAAAGCTTTCTGAGAGCTCTAACATCACTTTGCAATGTGTGTGTGTGTGTGTGTGTGGCACGTCAGAAATAAAATAAAGACTTTGTTTGACACGTAATTAAATATGAATCTTTTGATTGCCTCTGACAGCATGGCAAGGTTTTAGTAGCCCAAACTGCCGTGTCTGTTAGTTGCACTGTTATTTCATCCATAATGACCTTGAACGTGTTTGCCAGCTTTTGTGTGTGTGTGTGTGTGTGTGTGTGTGTTTTGAAGTGTGTGTGCCAACTGCAACTGGAAATCTCAATGAGTGCTGAACCCCACCCAAACATAACCACAGTGTAATATTTCCAAGTGTGCCTGTACAGTCCAATCTTAGACCCTAACCTGCACTTGACTATAATGGTTGGAAAGAAACTGCTTCATCTACATTAATGAACATAAAAAATTCTAAATTATAACGATGCAGGCTCCAGATGGTAGAGTGAGTTTATTTTAACAGATTTACAATTGCTCCACACACACAGGTTCTTCGCTTCTTTTCCACTTAAAGCTTTGTGATGTTTACTTGTGCTAATGTGAAGGTATGAATGAACCTGGGGTGTGGTGGCTTAGTGGTTAATGTGGTTAACCTACTGATCGGAAGGTTGTGAGTTTGAATTCAAGGTCCACTGCTGGGCCCTTGAGCAAGGCCCATAACCCTCATTTATATACAAAAATTAAATAAAATATAAGTAGCTTTGGATAAGGGCATCTGCCAAACACTGTAAATGTAAACCCCAAATATATACGAGTTTTTCCATAATGCTGTAGAATAAGAAAAGCAAGAGCAGGATTTTATAGCTGAAAGATCCCATAGAATGATACAGGACTATATGGAACATCTCTTTACCTCAAGCAATCAATCACAACACCATTCTTTTATTTTTAATTTGTAGCCCTTGTTAGATTAACTTCTGTATGCTTATTTATTTATTTATTTATTTATTTATTTAACTTTACTTACTATGATCCTACTGCTTTATTTATTTATCTTGAATAAATAAGTGATCTCAAATACTACTGAGCAACAGTGGGCTCTACAAGAAATAATAAATAAATAAATAAATAAATAAATAAATAAAAAAGACCAATAGTCATAAAATATGACACAGAGATTAATTTGATGATTTTGCTTCTGTTTTCTTGCACTTTAGGACTTTAGGATGGTAGAGAAGAAAGAAAGGAATAAAAAAAAATAAATTCATTAAAAAATCATATAATGTAATATTGATAAATATTGAAAATTATTTTATTTATGATGATAAACAATATTTATTTATTTATTTATTTATTTATTTACTTACTTACTTACTTACTTACTTATTTATTAGGTAAGCACTTTACTAATACCCCAAAGGTGTGCTAACATGTAGAATCAAACTTTGCCATTTTAATCATATTTAGCAATAAACCAATTATAAGCAAGTAATATGCAGTTAATACTAATTAAAGCATAATGTATAATTTAAGTAACTTAATTTAAGTGCAATTAAATAATCATTATTGCATAAATACAAACATAATACAAGTTTAATTTTAATTCATATTTAATAATTAAACCTGCTGAAAGCAGGAAAGAATCTTGGAAAGGCAGTCACTCACTGAGACTGGAGTTGAGAATCCAATCATTTATTTATTTATTTGTTTATTTTATATCTGATAATGAATGTTTCACTAATTCTTAATCTGAGAAAATCTAATTATTGAGCTGCACTTTACAGATCCTTAATGTTTTATTATTTTTTAATTATATTAACAGCACATTTTTTAAATTAATTTTAATTTGTTAAAATTTCATTTTATATAGGATTTGTTTTTTAATACCCTAGGAGTAAAAAACTCCATTATAACACTATATCTCAAGTCCCTAGTAGGTATGAATGCATCACACACACACACACACACACACACTTATTCTTTCTCTTTTCACATTCTTTCTGAAACATTTTTGCAACTGTGTTCCAATGCCGTTATGGACAGAGTTTTGCAATTTCATTGACTTGCCCTTTCTATTTCCCCTTAGGGATGGTTTTATTACTTTATTAGCTTCAGTAAAGTTTAAATGAGGTCAGAGAGTCAATTTAATGATGCATTTCAGGAGCAGAACCAAGCCAGAAGGCATAATGATTACAATAACCAAAATAGCAAAAAACATTATTCTGTTAGTTAGTTGACAATTTAGCATCTTATGCATATTTAACATTCTGAGTAAAAAAGAAGTCCACTCCTTCTCTTTATCTTCATCTTACCTAAATAGTGGTTGGGTTACTAGGATCCTAAACTAACATAAAAGTATATACTTACTGAAAAGTTGGTCATAGATCATCTGATAAAAAGGTGTGATTCCAGGAACTTAGACGAATTATTTCTATTGATTCTTAGTTTCCTCTTGCTTGGCTGAGCTAAATCTCTTTGTTGACATGAAGTTTTGGTTCCACTAGCCAACACGAATGCCAACTAGTATATACAGCATCATGTCCTAACAGGGCATCCAAAAACGCCCGAAAATGCTGCTAGGTAGTTAGCGGAAACGATAACGCAGCAACATAGGAATGTAGCTACAACAGACTTGAAATCAGTCATAAACAATGAAAACAATTGAAAAACACACTAAGGAAATGCTTGTGGTTCCAACAGTTAGGGGAGACGTGATGAGGTCACGATAGATGATGATTACTGCTGAGCTGTTGAGGAAGAGCTGAGTAAGAGCCAGAAAGAACGACAGTTAGGATGGAAAAGAAAAACAGCAGAGAGTAGAAGAAGCAGTGTATGTTTACCGAAGTCATGGACACAGCCCTACTGTAGCCACCTGGACTTCATCAGGCTGTCCCTGAGGACGTCTTTGAAATGCAGATATACCCATTCCTTCTGACTTTCCTCTAAGATTGTGAAAGACTGCATTTAAAAACAAACCGTAAAACATGGTTACTGTAACCTCCCGAAAATTCTTGCAAAACTGTGGAGTGTGGGTCTTCCAAAAAGAAATAGGAAAGCGATCACATATGGGATCACGTATTGATACATGACTATAGACTTCATACTGTGGGGTCCTGATTGTATCTGCTACTGCCTGATCTCTGTGGAGATAAGAGGAGCTGCTGCAGTCTTTATCACACCGATCAATATTAAAACAGAGACGGCGGGTTTTATTTCCTGTTTTATTAGGAAAAATATATCCCAACCTTCCATGGATAAATACATTGTACTGACTCAGCTCCTACAGTAGTGTAATTATTTCCTAGGCTCCTTGCTTTCAGTTTTTTTGTTCTGTAAACTGCGTGATGCTGAGGTTTTCAACTCTTCTCAACAACTTGTTTCCTAGTTTCTAGATTTCTTGGTTTGGTTTTGTAATTTGCTCACCTTCCTCTTATTCTTCTATAATTATTTCTGACATTTTTCCTTATTTCCAAGCTTTCTATTGACCCTATTTTTTCATGTTTCCTAGTTCCTCTCTGTCTTAACTAGTTTTCTGGTTTGATTGTTTCCTAATTTCCCTACAGTTTCCTAACTGTAGGTTTCCAGTTCCCATTGCCTCTTTGTTTCCTAGATCTACTTTTTATTATTTTGTTTTCTCCTTTCCCACATTCCTACAGTCCATCTTGCCCATCTGTTCTATAGGTTCATTGTTTTCTGTTCTTCTTGCATCCTAGTTTCCTGTTACCTTTCGTGATTCCTTGTTTTCTTTGTTCTGGATTTGTAGTCCTTTCTGCTTTTGAACTCTGCCTGTCTCGTTGGATTATCCTTATGGATTTGCCTTGGTTTAGTGTGCCTGCCTAGGATCTGACCCCTACTACGGGCCTTGCGTAAGGTTTGTGGAACAGCCTAAATAAACAGACTCGCCAATTATAACTACCCGCCGCTGGCTCTTATGCCTTATGCAGAGTAATAATTGTTTTTTTTTCCCTACTGCACAGCAACCCATCCCTGTTCACACATTCCCACATTCTCCCTCAACCACTTATTCTATGGACTGAAATGAAACCCTCTTCTTCTGTTATTTCAGTGAACGTAAATTGATTTAAGGTCCAGTAAGCATGACCTGTGCGACATTGAGCTGAACAGCCTATGCCGCTAGAGTAGCACTTGCTTTTCGAGAATGAATTTCTGGATATTTAAAATGTGTCCTTGACAGTAGGAAGGAAAATAAGGAAATGACTGGTACTGTTAATCCATGGTGAGTAAGCTTCCTACACATCACTTTATCATAGCTCTTGGGACAGAAGCTACAAAATACATCTGATTAGACATTGAGTCACTTTGCTAGCTGTGGTTTCTAGCCTAGTTACAAATCCCAGACTCATGGGTGTTTCTATTAAATCACCCTTGGCTTTGACCAGCTTATCATAAAGCTGTTTTTAGCATTCCCCTAAACCAAGCTTCCTACTTTTCCCTCTTTCTCTCTGATGGCTGACTCTGTCTGTCATTAATCATTTTCACATAAATGAAGCGTTAGATTGTGGCAAGAGCTTAATAGATTCCAGAGCATTCCGAGTCGATATAGCAGGGGGTCATTAGTCGATCGTACAGAGGCGACATCGTAAGGCCAGTGTGGTCGCTTTTACGGGCAAAGCGGTTGAGTGAGTGCATGGCTGCGCTGTGTGTCACTGGAACATTAAGTAAACATTGAAACCGCATCAGACAGTCTGCCCAAAAACAACCTGGATGTAACCCAAGTAAGAGAGCAAGACTTTTTAAGTGGAACAATCTTGGAACAATTTGTTGTTTTGCATAGTGTTTCACTCCTTCTTTCAATAGCTTTCTTAAGAACCAAATCCTGGCAGATGTGTAAAAGGTGGAGGAGGAATGGATGGATCGCTTGTTTTTTCTCTGATCTCCATCTCTCCCCCACTGGTTTCACTCAGCACATCATCTGCATGTCCAATGCGATCCAGATCCTCTGTGTGTACTTGTGTGGGTGTGTAGTGAGCTGAACTTGGTCAATTGGAGACAAATTGCACAGCAACCCGTCCCTATTCCCACATCCCCACATTCCGTCTAAACCACTTCTTCTATAGCTTGTGCTGAAATTAAATCCTGCTGCTCGGTAATGATATAGTATGTATACGGTGGAAGATGTGCGACTTTACTGTATCTCTTGTTTTGGAAATGGAGATGAAAAGTTAGCAAAGATATTAAATGAATCAGACTCTTCGACAGAATCGGAACTGTCTATTAAACATTTCTGGGATTTCAATCTGATCTCATGAGCAATTTGAAGCAGTTTGCTGAGAATGAGATTGGATTCTGTTCAGGTTTGTGCTAATGAATTCATAAGAAAAGGTATGCTAAATCCATCTTTAACTCCATTATACTGTAGGTGAGACCGTGCTGGTGATTTATATGACAGGGAGAAGTGCTTTTAAAAACGTTTAACCAGTATCATTTTATTTCAATTTTATTTCACTTCATTCATCATGTCAATCACATTTTAGAACTTTCTAAGTTTCTAAACATTTAGATCGCTTGAAGAAAAAAAAAACATTAGAAAAAGTAACTTTTGGACCAGAGAATGTAAGAGCTGTGTATTCTGGTTAGTGAATCACTTTGTACAATAAGACACACACCCAAAGTTTGCTAAGACAAATGTTTAAAAACGTTTATATATATTTAGTCATTCTCAAAAGACATAAAACTAGAGAAATAAGTACTAGAATAGGATGACTTCCATGAAACACTAGCCCAACCTGCTAAATGGCATGTTATTGGGTTAGGGTCAGAGGACAGGGTCAGCCATGATACAGCACCCCTGTAGTATGGAGGGCACAGGCAGTGTTTGTTGAGGGCCTTGCTCAAAGGCAGAACGATGGCAGCTTGGCGATGCTGGGGCTTGAACCCTGATCCTCCGATCAACAACCCAGAGCCTTAACCACTTGAGCTACCAAAGTAAAAGTTATGTATCGGTTTTCTTTCATCATCCTCGGTTCAGTCCTAAGCTTGGGTTACTGTCTGTACAGAGTTTTGTATGTTCCCTTTGTGGTTATATGGGTTTGCTTTGGGTTTGAAAATATTCAAATATGAAAATATGTAACACCCTGGTTATTAACACAATATATGTCCAAAGGTTTGTCGACACCTGACCATCACACTTACTATATGTGCTTGCTGAACATCCATTTCCAGATTTCGTCCACCTTTCCTGCTATATTTCTGGAAAATCTGTCCACTATATTTTACAACATGGCTGTTAGGATTTGTGATCATTGAGCTACAAGAACATTATTGATGTCAGGTACTGGACGCCTGGTACGCTGTTGGCATTTCAGTTTATCCCAAATGGGGTTGAGGTCAGGGCTCTGTGCAGAACACTTGAGGTCTTCCACTCCAACCTTGGTTAAATAAATCTTCCTGGAGCTTTGTGCACATTGTCATGCTGGACCATATTTCCCAGTGAAGGGAAATTCTAACACTAAAGAATACAAATTTTTTTTAACCATATATATATATATATATATATATATATATATATATATATATATATATATATATATATATATATATATATATATGGGTTTTATGATGTCCATAAACCTTCGGCCATATCGTGTATGCAATGGACTAGTGTCCCATCAGGGGAGAATTCTTACACCTCACACCCAGTGTTCCTGGGATAAGCTCCAGTTCCACCATGACCTTGACCAAGTTACCGAAGATGAATGAATTTATCCTAGGTATGCTCTTGAGCTGTATTATTAGGAAAATGAGGGATAGATGGCTCTATGTACTTTGGGAACTTGCTGAAAATTCAATGTTTTTTTAATCTGAAAATGAAAATATTATGTGTAATGTGTTACCTGGTATAATGGGAAAAAATGTTTGGAAATAAATTCACTGAAATACTAATGCATTCAAAATTGCCTTTACCAAAACCCCCTCCCATCAATAACAACAATAAAAAAATAATGTATTTAAGATTTTGCACAGTTCTGATCGTGTATAAAATACCTTTTCCCTAAATATGATGGTCTAAAGATTTAAGCTACTCTGTTTAGCTGTTAAGTCCATAGGACAGAAGCTGAATATTATGATTTAGCCTGTATGTGAATTAGAGGTACTATGAATGAACCATTGAAGCTTTTCTGTGCTGGAAGATTTAAAACAAGGCACTGTGTCTTATAGCTAGTCTTACTCTGAAAGTTCCGACCCAGACAGAATAGTTATTTACAGTTGATGTGTTAGCTTGGGTCGTTAGTTGGAATAGATTGTATCCTTCCACTGATTTCTCAGGAAAGATAAGAGGAGCTGCTGAGGAGTTTATCACGCAGTTACTCCACTCGATATTAAAAGCCTTTGCCAGTGTTTTACTTCCTCGTCTCTCTCAAAGGAAATCCCCCAAATTCCCATAAATGGAAATGCTGAAGCAAATTTAGCCACCATGAATACTGTGTCCATGTGTCTAAACCTCATCTGGAGGAGTGAAAGGTGGTGTAATGAGAAAGATACATCATTACCTATGGTAAATGTAACACACTGGTGTGTAATCACTCCTTTCCTCCTAACTTTACTTCAAAAGAGCGAATGTATTTCAGGCCCATTATTTAAGGAGCAAGCATGTGGAGAGGAAAGAGGGGCACGCACATGACCTTTAACCCTCACCTGTGATCTGCTATCAACAGGAAACAGCAGAGGTTCTGACCCTAAGGTATGTCTGTCCACACTCTGTGTGTGTGTGTGTGTGTGTGTGTGTGAGTGTATGCGTGTGGTCTAGCATTTTAATACTAATCTGGCTTCAGTATTTTGCACATATATAACTTGTAGATTGGAAAATAGTTTAATAATAATAAACTATTAGGCTTTTAGCTTCAGAGTATTTAATGTATTAACAGCAGAGGATCTCTGAGTCATGCATCACATGTCAAAGACTTATAAATACATTTAAAAGTTGTATGAGAACCTACGTCTTATGATCTAAAATGAAAAAATAAAAAATGAAAATAGCAATATACAGTTACAAATTCATTTCCATGGAAAAATGGAACTTTTTTTTTTTTTTTTATCATAACAATTCACTGTCAAATTGTCCATAAATCATTTGGTCAGCCTTTATAAACCTACCCCTCTCTAGCACATAATCACATCTACACTTTGAGCAGAAGAAGACAAAGACACTCAGTGTTTTCCATGTCACAGATGTTTCTTTATTCAAATAATGTATGCTAAGAAATCGTAAAATATATCAGTTCAAAGGATGACTAGTAACAGCTTTTTGATCCTCTAAGTCTCCAATCATTTAACCAGATGTCGTATAATGCTTCCCCAAGTCCGGTCTGCACATCAGAGGACCAAAATAAAACTTGTTTTATTGTTCAAACTTTTAATACCTGTTCATTTTGCTTGGAATTATTTATAATTTTTTTTATTTGCATATGAACAGTAAAATAAAAAACCTTTTTTCCCCCCTTTTTGCACCCAGATACCATGAAGGAAGTTATATTTGCACTCAAGTGTAAAAACATATTGAGTCGATACTTCTGTAAATATTCACCCCCTGGAGTGACACAAACTGTTTCTCAACAGAAACGAACAGAAACAAATGATTATGACTTCATTTTACACCGCACTAGACAAATTAGAGTTTACTTTTAGAGCAGCTCTTAAAGTCATGCTGTCCTTTTCCAATCCATTACTTTGCTGTCTATGACGTGTGTATGACTGAAAGACTGAGTGTGTAAGCGCAAGCATTTGGGACAGTCCTCAAGACTTCCATCACGTTGCCTGTTTGTGGTTAGCGCAGTGCTTTCACAATGTCTCACCATTCAGAGATGCCGATGAAGAATCACAAACTCACAGGAATCACTCACTCGTGCTTGTGTAGATTGTTTCTATGGGATACGACTGTATGAAATGGTTGAAACGCTATGACTAGTGCAAACTTAATGTCCAGTCAGAGATTTCACCATCTCTCAGGATAAGAGGTGGGTATACATCTAGACTCTTCTCTTTTCTGAGGTGGTGGAATAAACTTCCCCTAGATGTCTGAACAGCTGGCCGTCTTCAAACGACGGGTGAAGACCGACCTCTTCCTGAAACACCCTGTTTGTTTTTATGTATTTATGTGTATTAAAAAAGTGCTATAATTCCTCTCAACAGAGATTTAGGCTGATGGTATCCTAAGTCTGTAAACCAATGAACCAGTGTTAATGAATTCATTGATAGAGACTTCAAAAGCACTTTTGTACATTGCTCTGGATAAGGCCGTCTGCCAAGTGCTGTAAATGTAAATGACTGAAATTCATAATCATTTTGTTAGTCCCATTATTATAGTGGATGTTCTACAGAGACAAAATCAGGAAAGAAATGATCTAAGACATCCTTAGATTAATCGATTAGATAGATAGATAGATAGATAGATAGATAGATAGATAGATAGATAGATAGATAGATAGATAGATACTTTATTTATCCCAGTGGGAAATGTACAACTTCCAGCAGTATCCATAAGGATAGATAAAAAGGTAAAAAAAATTAAAATAAAATAAAATAATAATAATAATAATAATAATAATAATAATATAACAAAAAAACTAAATATTAGAATACTAAACACGTGTAGATAATTTTTCTTTTATTTTTTGTGAGATAGTATATAGTTGTACCTAATGCTGCATCATTTTAATTAATTAATCATTAATAATGATTAATAATTTAATTAATCATGATCATTTTAATTAATTAATTAATTAATTAATTATAAAATATTATTTTTTAGACCAATTATGGCACAATTAGGCCAATTCAAGAACACCTAAAAAACATCTCACCTGATAGACAGTAAGCTAGGTATCTAGATTGGATTCTGCAGGTCCAATGCCATTTAGATGACCTCATAATGCTACTCATGCTTGAAGAAGAGGAAGAAGAAGGAGAAGAAAGCAGTGTTTGGGTTTGTCACTGATGAGAAGAAATGTTCTTTGAAATATTGACTTCAGTGGGTCAAGACAAAAAAAGACAGGGAATGCGTGTGAATGTCTTAAGTTGTCTGAATTTGTTTTGTTAAGCTTGGACTTGTTTTCTTTAATACATCATGCATTTGAATTGTATATCCAACTAAAGAAAACAACTACATCCC